>NC_056733.1:1084787039-1084934539 GCF_019279795.1 Protopterus annectens | reverse complement strand
TGACACCAGGCATCTGTCTCAGAGAGGCCCTTCTTTAGGATTTCCATATCATTTGGGGACTCAACTATGGCTCCTAGTTTGCAGTCATCTGCGAACTTCATTAGCCAGAGGCTTTCTGTGTTGGCCTGTACTTCAGAGAAAGTACAGTTGTGTACCTACAATAAATGTAGATGTTCGAGTGTATTCACTGTTGCAGTCATTACACTTAGGTTATCCTGCTGGCAGGCTAACCGCAGTCTGCCTGAATTCCAAAGTCCTGGTCCGGTGTCGGTTGCTGTCGCCTCTTCCCTGACGTCAGTGCGCCAGGGGTATATAAGATGCAGCAGACACCATTTTCTTCAGTTTTTCTTGCCCCAAATGTCAGGTGCCCCCAAAAGGGTAGGCTAAAACATTGCTTATAAAAAGCATGCACTAAAATAAAAACCCTTCATCTACAAGCAAATACACCACATAAGTTGTATAGAATAGAGAAGTACAGATAAGTCCCAGAAAAGAAAGGGGGATGGTGGGTGGGTAACCTGGACTGCAACAGTGAATACACTTGAACATCTACATTTATGGTAGGTACACAACTGTACTATGTTCATCGTGTTTCACTGTTGCAGTCATTACACTTGGGTTGAATCCCAAAGCTGAGGTTGGGCGGCTGGATCTAAATAGAATTAGGAGTGGCTATGAGGCCCTGCAGAACTGCAGTGGCAAAGCCTGCTCTGGATTTAGAGTAAAGAGGTAAGTGGTAGTGCTTGGTAAAAGTGTGCACTGAACTCCAAGTTGCAGCCTCCTAAATTTCCTTGGTTGGTACTCCTCTGAGAAAGGCTACTGATGTGGCTGCTGCCCTGGTCGAATGTGGCCTAATGCCCTTAGGCACTGATTTGCCATGCTGTGCATAGCAGAAATGAATGCAGTGTCCTATCCATTTTGAAATAGTCTGCTTTGAGATAGCCTTTCGTTGTGATCCTGCAGCATATGCCACTAAAAGTTGCTCAGTCTTTCTGAAAGCTTTAGTTTTGTCCAAGTAGAAGCATAGCTGTCTCTGTATGTCCAAAGAATGCAGAAGTCTCTCCCCTTTATTCTGGGGATTTGGATAAAAAGTAGGCAAATTAATGGTTTGATTAAGAGCCACACTGGATACTACCTTTGGCATAAATGTTGGGTTTGTCCTTAGAGAAACCCTGTCTGGATGGAAAATGATAAAAGGTTCCACTGCCATTAATGCCTGTAACTCTGATACTCTTCTTGCTGAAGTTATTGCTAGGAGCAAAGCTGTTTTCCATGATAAGAATTTTATCTCAGCTGTATTGGCTGGCTCAAAAGGAGGCAGTGTGAGTTTTTCCAAGACAAAATTGAGGTCCCATGTAGGTATTGGTGCTCTCCTTGCGGGTCTTGTGTTTTTGGCCCCTCTGAGGTACTGCCTTAGCAGTGGATGTGAAAAAATAGGTGGTTCAGTATTGTAATGAGCTGAAATGGCAGAGGCATGGATCTTAATTGACGAGAAGGATAGGCCTTTGTCCAGCATCTCAGTTAGGTATTGTAAAATCTGAGGAATGTTTGGAACAAGCGGGTCAATTCCTTGTGAATGATTCCAAGCACAGAATCTCTTCCATTTTTCTGCCCAAGATTTTCTGGTGCTGGGCCTCCTGGCTTCCTAAATGACATCCATAACTGCTTCAGAGAGAGGTGTGTTCTGAGCGGTTATATTATTCGCCATGCAGTCAGATTTAAGGTTCTGAGTTGGCTGTGCAGGATCTGATTGTTTTGTTGGGTCAGAAGATGAGGAATTAGAGGTAAAGTCCAAGCTGGGCCTTGAGACAAGCTCTTTAGGATTGGGTACCAGTGCTGGCGTGGCCAGTCTGGGGCAATCAGAATCATTTTTGGCTTGTCTTGTCTGACCTTTAGGAGTACCTTGGGGAGGAGAGGCAGTGTTGGAAAGGCATAAACTGTCAGGGTTTTCCAGCTGAATGATACAGCATCCACCTTCCATGCTTATGTGTGACAAGTCCTTGTGCAGAATCTCTGTAGTTGACAGTTGTGAGGGGAGGCAAATAGATCTATGTCTGGGCATCCCCATTTCCTTGTTATCATGCTGAAGACTTGTGGATCTAGTTTCCACTCGTGAGGGTACATGAGGTGTCTGCTTAGTTCACCTGCCAGAGTATTTGTCTTTATGGGCAGGAACTGTGCTTGCAGATGCACTTGATAGGTCACTGCTGTCTTCCACAAAGTCATGGCTTGCCAGCAGAGGGGGTAGGAATGTGTGCTCCCTTGTTTGTTTATGTACCACATGACTGTAGTGTTGACCATCTTTAGCAATAGTTGTCCTGGATGGAGTAGATCCTTGAAGGCTGTCAGGGCATTCTGTACAGCTAGCATCTCTTTTTGATTGATATGAAGATGCATTTGGCTTGCTGGCCATGTGCCCTGAATACATTTTCCTGCCATGTGTGCCCCCCAGGCATAATCCGATGCATCTGTTGTTAGTGTCTGCCTGGCTGTGGGTAAAGTGAATGGCTGTCCCTTGTTGTGATGACAGGCCAGTGCCCACCATCAAAACTCCTGTTGCAAGCAGGGAATGAGAGTAATTATTGTTTCCAGGCTGTGGCAATGCTGAGTCCAAACACTTTTTAGATACCATTGTAGCTTCCTCATATGCAGTCTTGCATATGGAATTAGCGGAATGCAGGATGCCATGAAGCCCAAAGCCTGCAGAATTTTTCTTGCAGGTAACTGGGTTTTTGTTGCCATCATTTGGAAGTAATGAGTCACTTGCCTTTGTTTGTCTGGCGTGAGATAAGCCATCTGGGCAGCTGTATTTAAACTTGCACCCAGGAATATTACCTCTTGAGAGGGCACTAGTTTTGATTTATTTTCGTTTACTGTGTACCCTAGGCAAATTAGTAATCTTTTTACAAACACCAGATGCTTTAGTAGAATGTCCTTGCTCTCTGCTTGAATAAGGCAGTCGTCCAAGTAGGGATATATTTGAATTCCTTTTTGTCTGCAAAATGCAATTACTGGTGCCAGGCATTTTGTGAAGACCCTGGGCGCAGTAGATAAGCCAAAGGGCAGTGCAGAGAACTGGTAGTGCATTGAGCCAGCTATGAATCTGAGGTATCTTCTGCAAGATTGTCTGATTGGGACATGCAGGTATGCCTCTGAGGTCCAAAGTTACGAGCCAAGCCTTCTTGCCCAGCATGGGCAGAAGTTGCTGCAGTGTCAACATTTTGAATTTTGGAACTTCCAGAAAAGTATTTAGATTAGACAAGTCCAGTATTGGTCTCCAAGCTATGTCCTTTCTGGGTAAATGTCTTGAGTAAAATCCTTGCCCCTGCTCTTGCTGTGGTACTCTTTGAATTGCCCTTATGTCCATGATAGATGAAATTTGCTTTTGTACCTCTGCCCATTGATTGTGTGGCAGGTCTGGTATACCTTTTGCCTTTGGGAGGGTGTGAAAGTGGAACCTGTAGCCCTGAGAAACAATATTCAGTACCCATTTGTCCTGGGTAATCATGTGCCAATTTTGTGAGAAAAGTGCTATCTTTCCCCCTAAGGGTGCTGTCAACAGGTAAGTGCTTGGCATTGGCAGTGGGAAGTCACTGGGACCGTTTCCTATAAGGTTGTGATTTGTCTTCTCCGCTTTTGGAGGCAGGAGCACCCCATTGTTTAGGCCTGTATGAGCCTTGGGCCTGAGATTTGCCTCTAGGGCGTCTGTATCTGCCTCTTTGTGGCCTGTCTGACACTGGAAAGGACCAATTCTTAGAAGGCCAGTTCCTACTAAGTCTGGGTGGCTGAACCTGTAAGAAATCCTTTACTGTCTGCATTGATTTCACTTTATCCTCCATTTTCTTTAACACCTCTTCTGCCAACACCAAACAAAGTATCATGCTGTAATGGAGCATCCAATAATTTTGCTTTAACATGATCAGGCAGACTCAGTTTCTTTAACCAAGCATGCCTTCGAATGACAGAGCCTGTAACTGCGGCCCTGCAAGAAGCCTCTAATGAATCAAAACCACATTGCAAAGTATGTTTTCCCACTTGTTCAGCTGCATGCAATAAATCCTGCATTTCCTTGTTTTCAGGACATTCATAGTTTGTCAGCATTTTCTGTTTTAGCAGAGACATTAGGTATTGCTGATATTTAAGCATGTGAAACTGGCAGTTTGAAGCCCTTACAGCTAAAGTAGCAGAGGTGTAAACTTTTTTCCCCCATTTGTCCAGTGCTCTAGAATCCCTATCAGAGGGAACAGGGTTTTTTGCAGTGGAAGCCTTGACCGCTTTGGGACCCTGAGATACAGTTTCTGGGTCAGCAGCAGGGTTTTTATAAAGAAATTTATGTGAATCTGGAACCCTGTAATACCTATCTGGCTTAACTGGTGCAGGGAGTAAAGAGTCAGGAGACAGACTGGACTCAGAAAATGCATCATCCACAATGTCTAGCACAGCAGGAATAGCAAGAGGTCTGTGTTGAGGCAATAAAAGAAAGTCTCTGAGCCTTTTCTTGGATTCTGAATAATCTTGGCTTTCCCAGTGGAAATGCTCCCTCATGGTGTGCAGGGTTTCCCCAAAAGAACAGTCCTCAGGGATAGATTCTTCAGCATCAGAGTCCTCATAGGGAGGAAGAGAATATCCCTGTTCTGAAGAGGAATCAGATGAAATAGAAACCTGATCAGAGGAATCATAGTCAGTGTCTTGCCTAGGCCTTTTACCAGGAGGGGGATGGGAACCCCAGATCAAAGTAATTAGGTCCTCTGCCTTTTTAAGCATCTGTTTCTTAGGCATGGATGACTATCCTGAAGAATGCTGTACTTGTTTCTTTGTCTTTAAAGGTGTTTTAGACTTTGTCTTGGTTGCTGAAGTGTTCTTGATAGAAAGCTGTGTAGGTCTGAAAACACCCTCAGAAGCCGATGCCTGCTCAGCGGCTCCAGACCCATCTGAGGGAGTAGTTTCCGTAGGCCCAATACCTTGAGTTTCCAGAGGCCTAGTTGTCTCCACGTGGGAGTCAGAGGCAGCCTGTGGCTCTGAGGTAGCGGGTGTCAGGGGCTGCGAAAGCGCCTCACTGAGAACCGGCGCCTAGAAGAGGCTTTGTCGTTGGTTTTGGACCTCGGATGCCTGTCCTTTTCTTTTTCCTTGCGCTTTTTATGAACTCCGGTCGTCGGCTGTTCCGATGGCATTATATAGTTAAACCTTCGGCCAAAGTAATGGAAAGCAAAATCGTACCGACGCTTAATAGTTTGTTGGTTAAATTTAGCACAAAACCGACAACTAGCAACGTCGTGGTCAGGGCCTAGGCAAGGAATACAGTAAGAATGAAAATCCTTATGAGGTATCTGTTTCCCACAATAAATACAATTGTTAACTTTTACTGACATCGGTCTGGAGCAAGAAAAAGTTTCCCCAACGGGGTACTTCGCTTTATTGAAGACTTTGGATCTGAAATTCAATTTAGAAAATCTCAGGAGTCGGCCGATCGGCACTTGCGAACTGCTTTTGCTTCGGGCACCACACGGCAAGAAAGACTAAAGAAAATGGCGTCGGCTGCATCTTATATACCCCTGGCGCACTGACGTCAGGGAAGAGGTGAGAGCAACCGACGCCGGACCAGGACTTTGGAATTCAGGCCGACTGCGGGTAGCCTGCCAGCAGGATAACCCAAGTGTAATGACTGCAACAGTGAAACACGATGAACATGTAGATACCAAACAGGAGAGGTCCCAGGACTGAACCCTGTGGTACTCCACTTGTCACTCGTTTGAGGTCAGATTTGGAATGTACAACTTTTACAGTGTGGGTTCTGTCAGTGAGCCAGTTGGCAACCCATCTTGTGACGTAGGGATTTATACCTAGTTTAGCTATAATTCCAGAATGGGGGATGGTGTCGAAAGCCTTGGCGAGGTCAAGATAGGCTGTGTGACCCACCTTACCCTCATCTACAGCTTTGGTGACTGCCTCAACGAAGTCAATCAGGTTCAGGAGGCATGATCTGCCTTTCACAAACCCGAACTGGGTAGGATCCAGAGTTTGGAGGTTACCAATGTCTTTGTTTATGAGTTCCATAATGATATGTTCCATGGCCTTGCAGACCAGGCTCGTCAGGCTAATAGGGCGATAATTTCCGGGATCAGTGGTGGCTCCACCTTTGTGGAGTGCGATAACTGTTGCTGTATGCCATTCAGTGGGCACAAAGCCTGATGTGAGGCTATGACTGAACATGGTGCTTAGGTGGGGAGCCAGTTCGTTCTGAAGTTCGTGTAAAATGCAGCCTAGGATGCTGTCCGGTCCCATGGATGCTGTGTTTTTGGCTTTAGAGAGTGCAGCTTTTACCTGCGTAGTTGTGATTACAGGGACTCTGCATTCTTCCTGTATAGATATGGGCCCTTTAGGGGGTGGGGGGTAAAGTTAGCACTGAACCTATCTGCCAGGATGTTGGCAATATTAGTTGGTTCTGTAATTTTCGTGCTGTTGTGCTGTAACTCAGAGCAGAGCTGGGTGTTGCCATTGAGATTCTTGACATAGCTATAGAATGCTTTGTGGCTGTCCTTAGAATCAGTGGCAATTTTGTTTTCGTAGCTAGCTTTGGAGGATCTTAGAAGGGATTTCAGCTTCTTACTGAGGCTGACCAGGGAGCTCCTCCACTCATGGGATTTTACTCTCTTTTGCAACAATTTCTTCCTTCTGTTGCACAGTTTAAGGCAGGGGACCATCAGATTGGCTTCCTTTTTTTGGAGGATAGTGTCTTGGCTCTGTTTGGGATAGCACGATCCATGCACTCGTGTAAGTGCTTATAGAGTGCATTTGTGTAGGATTCAGCAGTGGTAACTGTATTGTCCATCTGCATGGGTGTCGTGAAGTTCACCACTTCTGTCTTAAGAAGCATGAAGTTGGCTCTGGAGAAATTTTTTACCGTGGTTTCCTTAATGGGGGGGGGGGGGGTGGAGGCGGGATGTGGATATCAAGGGTGATTAGCTTATGGTTAGATCGGACCAATGAGGAGTTGACTTCAGGTGTGGAACACCGGTCACTCATGTTGGTAATGACTAGGTCTAGGATATTGTTGCCCCTGGTGGGGGTGTGGATAAGTTGATCCAGGGCATTGGAGTTTATGAATTCTAGAAAGCAGTGTGTGAAGGAATTGGTACACGAGTAGTTTTCCCAGTTAATGGTGAGGTAGTTGAAATCGCCCATTATTAGGGTGTTTGGTTGAATCCTAATATTTTCCAGTACATCAAGAAAAGAGGAGTGGGAATCTTGGGGCATGGTGGGGGATCTGTAGCAAGCTACAATTTGGACTGCAGTTTTGCCCAGAGTTAGTTGCACTTGGATAACCTCGGATGCATTATGCTGAGCAACTAGCCTGGAGGTGTGGATATTCTTAATGAATATGGGCACACCTCCGCCTTTGGTGTTCCGGTTCAGGTTACATGGCCGAAAAGTGTGGTATGAGTTATAGCCTGGTAGTGCAGGGGTGCTCTCTGGAGCCTTGAACCAGGTCTCAGTCACTGCACAGATATCGATGTTCTCTATTTTAAGGAGTGCCTCGAGTGAGTGCATTTTGAGATTTAGACTTCTAGCATTGAATAGCATTACCCTCAGTTTTTGCTTGCCTGTTCCTGTTACAATGGTGAACTTGTCATTTGAACCTTGCCTATAAAAGGCACTATAGGCGCAGCAAGAGCCTTAGCCAGTATCCAGAATCCCAGGGGCGACAGGTGCAGGCCATCTCTGGCAAAGCATCATGGTCTGTCGACCATGTCATCCCAAGCAGCCAGATACTGGATCCCCTTAGAATGACAGCAGAAGCTTAGCCAATTGCTGAAGTCAATCATTTTGTCCTTTTACTGCGGTATCATTCTGGGAGACGGCAGAATGCTACTCAGGGCTAGGGTCATACCTGCCTGGGCTACAAGATCAGAGCGCTCTTCCATGTCATGTAGTCCAGGGAGGTACGTCTCAGGTCGTTCACACCAATATGGACAATGACAGAGTCATATTTGTACTTGTTGTGGAGTGACCTGAGTGCGTGGGTTATGTGGCGGATCCTGGCACCCGACAGGCAGCTGACAGTAACCTTCTCCTTGTTTAGCCTGGTGAGTGGGACATCAGCATGCCTGACTATAGAGTCACCTATGACTACTGTGTTGGATACGTTGTTTTGCCTTATTGGCTGTGGTTGATTGGCACACTGAGTCTGTGGGCTATGTGTCATTTAGGCTGTGTTGGGGGTGGAAGTTGCTTGCGTTTCTGCTTTGGAGGTCTCTGTTGCTTGAGCAGATTATTATTGAGAGCCTCCGCAAATGTTTTTGTGTTTATATGTGTGGAGTTTGGTGGTGTAGATTTAGTGAGACGATATGGTAAGTGTGGTGTGGTGCAAGTGTTTACCTTCTCCTCTTCAATGTCAAGTTCAGTCTTGGTTGGAGGGAGCTTTACCTCCAGTTTGGCTAGATAAGTGCATCTCTCACAAGTTGTAGTGTTGGGTGGTAGGAGGAGAGGGTTGTCTGTGTACATGAGGCATTTTCTACATTGCCCCAAGATGCCCAGATTCATCAGATAGACAGGAGAGAACACTGGGAGCTGACCCTTGGACATGCCTGAATAGAAAAATATTTTCCTCTAGATAAGTGAGGAAAGTGAGTACAAGAGCTGTTTTTCTCTAAGCAAGTGAGGAAAGTTAAGTGCAAAAACTGTTTTCTCTAGGTAATGAGGAAGGTTTAGTGTTACAGTAATTAGTAGCTTATTTAGTGCTTACAAGTTCTGAACAAGTGCTGAGCACGAATAAGCAAATTCAAGTAACTAAGGAAATTATTCTTTTCACCTTTGACAAAGGTTTCAAACTGACTAGACATAGTAAGACCTTATTAAATTTAATTCTACTGGCTGTCAAAAAACAATTACTAGTAAATGGAAATCAAAATCCAAACCAAATGTACTTGAAGTACTGAATACATAAAAGATATTTGCAGAAGACTGCGGCCACAGCACATGCATACTAAATGGCAGTTGGTTATGACAGCCTCTTAGTGCATGAATTCAAGACAGAGTCTGGCATAAGAACCTAATAAAATAGCATTCATCACCAAAATGGCAACACTTACTTTATCAAAAAAGGAAAACAGTCTTCCACTTGCAAGATTGGTGGTAAAGCAGGTTCAGCAGTTCTTCAGCAAAACAAAGCCCACAATAAACAGATGTCACCTCAGCTTACAATTTACAGTTGCAGCAGAAGGTTGAAAAGGTACATGGCATAGCAGGAGTTCAGCACTACAGACATCAGAGGGAAATGCAGAACTGAAGAGTTGGAAGCCTTTCTACTAAAAGTGAAGAAGAAAAGCAACACACTACTAACCATATGACAAATCTGTACTCCAACAAGGAAACTGAAATGGTAGAGACAGGAACAATATCTTGAAGTGCGAACTATATATCTTGGACAGAGTTGTGCTGGAAAAGCATCAGCAGCCCGACCAGCGCTTGCGACGAAATGATCAAGAACCTCGGCTTAGAAGCTATTCAGCTTTGTGACAGAGAAGCTGATAGATATTGTGTAAATTAAAATGCTTTTCCCCAATATACTGTGTGTACAGCGAAAGGAAATGTGCAAGGCCAAACAGCAGTTTTCAAAATAATATGCTTGCTTTGCAAGAACAGTTCTGTTTAGCTTAGATATTGATAACATATAGCTGTGGGCATTACTGTAAATGCATCCTGTTATAGAAAAAAAAGGAAGTTGACTTTCTTGACTTTCAGATGCGGAAATAAATAAATAAAATGCAGACAGGTCAAGTAACGCAAAAGATGACGTGAAGAGACTTTTTTGAAGTCTTCAGATACAGCAAGGACCAAGAAAGGGCATGAAATAACCATGGACTTTTTCATAACACAGACAGAAACCAGAAGAACAAGTCATAAGGACATTAAAAAAAACATTGGTTGAAAAAAAGTATATAAACTAGATAGCATGTTTTCACTTGTTGGTGACATTTTAGACTAAGTGTGCCTTAGTCTATTCATCTGTCTAGCTGTGTTATAATAGAATTGAAATAGCTCTGACAGAATTAACTGTTTGGCAAGAATTTGTTCTGAGACAAATAAAGTATAACAGATACAGTAGTATGGAGTTTTTCTGGTCTACTTTTGGACATTTTCTTCAGTGGCGAAATAAAGCCCTCTGAATGACATTTCTTCAGAAAAGAAAGAGATGCATTTCTTCAGTTGCGAGCCTTGGCCAGTGACTGTGAATATATATCTGTTACCAGCAATTAATATTACAGAGGGATCCCTACTATTTACTACGTTAGTTCAACAGACTGACCGTTCCAGTGCTTTAACAGAGAAACAGTTCCAGTACTTCGTTGGTGGACACAGAGCACTGCCGTGGAAGCTGTCCTGCGTTGGACCACCTACAATTCATCTGTAGAGAAACCCCGTCCTTTTCCAGATTGACTTTAGCCTGATCACCTGCTTGTCTTCTGCATAAATTACGGTACTTTCTTCACAGTTATAACACGGATGCAAGTACAGACGGTTAACTTTACAGTGCCCACATACTGTGTATATAAATTTACATGGTTCAACCTTCTGTGTCAGACATAAAATGTAAATCTGAAATGTTTGATGTTCAGACATTAGATAAATTGTGTTTGTAAATGTATAATGCCTATAATCCACACACAAAATGTACAGAAATTCATAAATACTGTTTTTTATGTGGAAATAACTTTCCAAACTTATGTCTATCTTGTCGCAGGAGTCTAGTATGTAAGCCATACCATAAGATATATCCTATTCTGATAAAGAATCTGTTTGATTCTAGCGTTGTTAGTTCTTCACATATACAACAGTTAAATGTACCTTCTGCAGTCACCTAAATCTCATACAGTACAAGTGTATGTAATTATTGTCAGTCATGTAATAGACTACATAAAAATGTTACTTATGGTAAATATTGCAAATGCACAAACATAAAAAGTTCTAACATAGTACAGTGTGCTATTAATATTAACCTTTTAGAGAAAAGATTTTCACAGCTTTTCAAAATTTCCCTAGAGACAGTAGTAAGGGACAGTAATGCCATTTAGAGAAACAGACTCAGCACAGCATTCAGACTTTACATAATGACATTTCTGGTTTAACGTAACAATCAGATAGAGCCCAACAACATTAACTAAGAGCACAAACTACAGAGGTTAACCTGACAAGAAAGTTAGAAGCCCATCAACGTTTACATTGGGCAGGGTTCAGCAGAAATGACAGTTATTTCTCCTGCTAATATATCTCAATAGTCTTGCTTATTACAGACTCTGCCTCAGTGGCAAGACAAAAAAAAACTTTTGTTTCAATATGTTGGCATTTAAACAATGGTTGACACACACTGTGTGGTCTATTTCAAATAATGCTTTATTTAAATTGTTTTAGTTTGGGTCAGAAGGGGAAAGGGGAATCATCAACAGTGTTGGCAAACCCCTAAAACATGCTCCAGTATGAGAGTTATAAACCTTCATTCCCACAATGATTTACAGGGAAAGTTTAGTATTGTCAAAATCAAAGCACATAAAAAAATATATACAGAAAAGGCTACAGTAAATGCTTTGGCAAATGGCAAAGCAAAGCAAGCAGCTAAAACAGGCGAGTGTCTAGACTCACTAGACTCATGTAACTGTTTTACAGACGGTCTAAATAGCATGACAGAAAAAAAAAAATAATGTTGTAGTCAGGAAAGATGTTATGTTAAAGCAATTCAGTCAGACAGCTAATGACATTCTGCAAAATGCATATGCAGATTTAAAATCAGTTTCTGCCTGACAGATACAGACTCAGAGATTAAGCCAGAGTGCTAGACAGTTTTAAAAAAGTATGCAGTCTTGCAGATGCACATAGCAAATGTACACAAACAGCTTGTAGACTACACGGTGAAAGGAAGGGGATGGAATACATGGTCTGATGAAAAAGTCCGCAGTATTGCAGATGCACATAGGAAATATACAAAAACAGCTTGTAGACGACATGGTGAAAGGAAGGGGATGTAATACATGGTCTGATGAAAAAGTCCGCAGTATTGCAGATGCACATAGGAAATATACAAAAACAGCTTGTAGACGACATGGTGAAAGGAAGGGGATGTAATACATGGTCTGATAAAAAACAAATGGGGAACACGAGCAGCTTCTGCTCCACCAGGGTTACAGACAGATACACAACCAAGTTCAGAAAAACAGGTGATATGTTTTACTTGTAAGAAAATAGGTCACGTTGTAATAGCGCTTCTTCAAACCCAAAAATAGTGAAAGAAATCAAGATAAAGAAAATACATTAAGGGACAATCAGTCACAGGAACAAACACAGAGGGATACATAAAAATAAAGTATACCCTATGAAATACCAGATCATGGCAGGCAACAGGCATTAAAGCAATAAATTAACAAAATACAGGTTTATCAGTTGGCAGCAAAGTACAGGGATCTTTTAAAGCAATGGAAGACAATGTTAGCATACAGAACTCAATGTTAATTACTTAAATAAAGGGGACAATAAAAGACAGAAAAATACTTTACTGGTTTAATAAGCCAGGACAGATTCAGAATAAACACAGACATAACCTACAGCCATACAGATTTAAAGTAAAGTTAATACAGATACAGTGTAAAGTTAATATAAATACAGTAAATACATTTACAGTAGTGCAAATGATATATGCAAAACTAAACAATGCAATTAAATGTTGGACATGTAAGTCCACATCTATGTCTGGAAATGGAGTAACATTTAAAGCAGTACCTATGACAAATCCTAAATGACAAAAGGTTCTATAGTAACAAGAGAGGGTCAACCCCACGGGGGGCCCCACATTAAAAGTACAGTATGTCTCCAAAGGCAGCTTAGGCATACAGCAAACAGGATCAATATTGGTAAAAAAACAGTGACTGTAATGTCATATTTTCAAAAGAATGTCTTACATAAAATATAACAGCAAACAGTCTTATAAACAAACTAGTACAGCAAAAACATCATTAGACAGACTGTGTAACTGCCATCCGGGTAATAATACACAGCAATACACACAGGTAGTAAAGTACAGAGTCATTAAAAACCTTAATAAAAGTTTAGACAAATAGCATTTTTCAGCTAATAAAAATCCAAGCAAAAGCACACCATGTTGGTTCATAAAAATCAGTGTAAGTTAATAACAATCAAACAGTATCAGTACAGTAACAGTCTGTTAACGGTCTTACAAAAGTTTAAATGTGTTTCTATAATAGCAATCTATAAACAAAACAAGGCAATTTATGCAAATAAAACAGTTGCAAAGAAAAAATGGGGAGAGATACTCAGATATAATAAGTCATCAGAACAGGGATATCATAATCGTATACCTGATTTCAATACATTTTGGACATGCAAAATTTGTTTGCAAAGGCATGTGACAAGTCAAATTGTTGGGTTTTTAGCCACATTCCTTACAGAGGGAAAATGCCATTACATGCAGACCCTGTAGAGGTTACACATACAGGTTTTATGTTTAAAGAATCTTATAAAAATAGATGTAAAACAAAAACACTTACAGTTGATGGAAATAGAAAAAGGGATACTCTGTTTTCAAAAGAACTATGGTCATGTAAAAAAGCTTGAGCATAAAAATAAAAACAGCATGGGAGTTAACACATAATGTGTTGTCTTTTGGCTTTTCCCAGTTAGGGGTCGCCACAGCGGAACTCCGGTCCGCTAATGATTGGCAGTAGATTTTTACGAACGCCGAGGTGCCAGCTCGACGTTCAACCTTCAACGAAGGCACACCCATTTATGCATGTCTTTCGAATGCCCACCCAACTGCGGGGAGGACATGCAGACTCCACACAGAAAGCACTCCCCGCACTCCAACTGAGAATCGAATGGACTACTTTTAAAAAACAGATGAAAGAAAATAAATTCTGCTCCATAGAGTATGCAGTTCCAATAATGAGCATTACTCTCAACATTACCAGAGGACATGGTAAAAAATCACCAGAAAAAGAGGGAGGTTCATGATAAAAAAAAAAAAAATAGGAAAAGATTTTAAAACAGCTGGACATAGGGAATGGTGTTATTTCAGAAACTGAATATTTCACTGGTATAGTGCCACTAAGGCAAAATGGAAAGTTAAGTCAGATATAACAGAGCAAATGTGTTATAAAACTGTCAAACAAGTAACTGTTGTTAACAATGAAGAAAGGCTACTAAGTACAGAGGATCACATTTTCCTGTAAATTGATTTTTTTTAAATATTCTTTTTCCAAAGCAATAATACAATTATGCAATGCAAAAGAAATATGCTTGTTTCTAATACAAGGTTTTGCCTTGTAAAGCAAGGGTTAAACTTGACAAGATTTTGAAATGCTTGTGTGTAACTGCAAGACTGACAGCTTGCTTAAGGAAGCATAAAAACAGTTAAAAATAGATCAGTAATAATGGCTATGCATCTATGGTAGGGTGTTATAATTTCCGCATTAATTGCTCTTATCGTCATTATCAGATTTGTGTTAATAAAAGTATTAATCAAGTAACAGCCATTGGTAATGTAACACTGTATAAAAAATAGCACTGATTGCAAAGGATTCATGTGTTGCAACAGACCAAGGGATTCAAAGTACTAAAGATCATATTCTGTTGTAAATTGTCTTACAATTTTCATGGGTCTTAAACAAAAAAGTGGGAATTGTTAGATATTGTGTAAATTAAAATGCTTTTCCCCAATATACTGTGTGTACAGTGAAAGGAAATGTGCAAGGCCAAACAGCAGTTTCAAAATAATATGCTTGCTTTGCAAGAACAGTTATGTTCAGCTTAGATATTATTATACCATGATCCCCCCAAAACGTGCACGCTGATTGGCCAGCGTGCCCGTTGTAAATCGAGTTATACTAATGGAAAAAGGTCCGTCGCCGGACTTTTTCCATTAGTATAACTCTTTTTTTTTAAACACTGTCTCGCTATGTTAAATGGGTTTAACATAGCGAGACAGCTTTAAAATAAGCAACGGAGATCTCCGTTGCTTATTTTAAAGCTGTCTCGCCATGTTAAACCCATTTAACATAGCGGCAGTGTTTAAAACAACGGAGAAAGCAAGATCTCCGTTGCTTTTTATCTCGCTATGTTAAATGAGTTTAACATAGCGAGACAGTTTAAAATAAGCAACGGAGATGTCCGTTGCTTATTTTAAAACTGTCTCGCTATGTTAAACTCATTTAACATAGCGAGACACTAAAAAGCAACGGAGATCTTGCTTTCTCCGTTGCTCACAACTCTGATGTACTGCGCAGGCGCGCAGTACATCAGAACTGCCGCGGATGCCAGACATCTGCGGAAGGGCAGTAAACAGGCATTATACTATGCCATTATTTAAGAAAAGTAACAGTTTCTTTTCTTAAATAATGTCATGGTATAATAGCAATAACACACTTCTGGGTGTGGGTAATGCTAAATTTACCACGGTTGGCTTTGTTTGGTCCTCGGGCCGCTCGGGACCAAACCACGCCAACCGTGGGTAAATTTAGCATTACCCACACCCAGGCGTGGGTTATTGCTATAATAACATATGGCTATGAGCATTACTGTAAATGCATCCTGTTACAGTAAAAAAAGCAAGTTGACTTTCTTGGCTTTCAGATGCAGAAATAAATAAATAAAATGCAGACAGGTCAAGTAATGCAAAAGATGACGTGAAGAGACTTTTGTGAAGTCTTCAGATACAGCAAGGGCCAAAAAAGGGCATGAAATAACCATGGACTTTTTCATAACACAAACAGAAACCAGAAGAACAAGTCACAAGGACATTAAAAATAACATCGGTTGAAAAAAGTATATAAACTAGATAGTATGTTTTCACTTGGTGGTGACGTTTTAGACTAAGTGTGCCTTAGTCTATTCATCTGTCTAGCTGTGTTACAATAGAATTAAAATAGCTCTGCCAGAATTAATTGTTTGGCAAGAATTTGTTCCGAGACAAAGTATAACAGATACAGTAGTACGGAGTTTGTCTGGTCTAATTTTGGACATTTTCTTCAGTGGTGAAATAAAGACCTCTTCTTGACATTTCTTCAGAAAAGAAAGAAATACATTTCTTTAGAAGCGACTACGTTCTGGCTAACCTTACTGTCGTTTTTCTGCTGCTCTTGAGTGGAGGTCAGTTTGAGGACACTATTTGGCAGTGAATTACAGTGTCTTGGACTACTCAACTCAATGTCTGTGTTAACCTTATTGTCGTTTCTTTGCTGTTTTTGAGTGGAGGTTAGTCGGGGACATTATCTGGCAGTGAATTACAACGTTTTGGACTATTCAAGTTAACGGCTGTACTTACTGGAACTTTTTCATGTTATATTGAGTGATTACTTATAAGGGTGAATTTAGTTCCTTTTCATGTCCATTTATTGTGGAGGTGATTTGGTAACAGTTTCATTGTAACTTGGATTACCTCAGCTGATGGTGCCGTTCTGTTTTGTTGGGATTCTCTAATGCTGTATTAAGGGATTGTTTAGTTGGGCAAATCTAGTCCCTTCTCTTCATTATTATCCCTACTGCAATTGTGATTACTTCAAGTGACGACCTTGTCCAAACTTTGAGACACTTTACTGCTGTGTCAAGGTACTGTTTGCCAGGACATATCCTGGATTTTTTTATTTCCCTTTCGGGACTTTATGCTTGGACATAAATTTTTTCTTTTGTTAATTCAGTGTACAGTCTTGTGATGACATCTTAGACATAAGGGTATTTTTATATATATATATATATATATATATATATATATATATCATTTTTTTACATTTGTTAGTTATCATCTACATGCTGTGGATGATTTGTTGATATTATAATCTTGTATATGTAGGAGTACTTATTTGTTAAAAGTGCTTCATTTTGTAGTGTAATTTTTTCAACTTTGTATATTGCATATCTACATACCATGTTACTAGTTCTTTACCTATCTTTACCTCCTTGCAAAATCTCTAACAAATCCCTACATCTACTCTCCTTCAATTATATACACCATAAACAGCTATACACCTCCTACTAAAGTTTCACCCCACCTCTTTATCTCTACTCCTCTTTCTTTACTACAATTTTTCTCCTTATCTCTTTTATTTTTCCCTCTCTACCACTATGCCTCTCCACACTATTACAATAATTCTAACTATATCCTTCCATCTCTATCTACTCTTCTATCTAACATTGTATGACACAAATCACATACCTCTTAAACTTACACACTTAACTTCTACCTACACACAAACTCTTCCTAGTTATTCCTCAATAGGCTCAACCATATTTTCTACAGACACATTTCTACTAGCCAAAGTAAAAATCCTCCATCAACACAAAGTCTGCCATAACTATACCAAACATTATTACTGCCAGAAAACCAAGAGACAGCCACACCACTCCACTCAAAACACCCTTTCTAACTTAATAAAATGTGGGGATATACATCCAAACCCAGGGCCTCTTTCCAAAATGCCAAACCAACCAAATTCCACCAAATCTCTAAACTTTACTACCATTAATATACAAAGCATTAGAAACAAAATTCCCCACTTCCATGCATGGTTACACCTAAATAGACCTGATTTCACAACTATGACAGAGACATGGCTGAAGCCATGCATAAATAATACAGAATTCCTATCCCCCAACTATTCATGCCTTGGAAACGACAGACCACACAAAAAGGGCGGGGGCGTTGCCTTAATATACCCAAGTAGCTATACTATAGTTCCCTACTCAAAACCCATTCCACATTTCCCCATTCCACATTTCTCCCCTGCTGAACTCTTAGTTACAATATTAAAACTAAATAACCACAAAACCCGATGCATGATAGTTTTATACATTCCCCAGGCGATAACATTCCCATTCTAGAAGAGATTCTACCCTGGTCATCCAAACATATTCAAAATGAAACTATCATAACTAGGGGATGTAAATATAAATTGATCAAATATCACCAAGCAAAACCTCCAAACAAATATCAACCTATAAAACTACATCCAACTAATTTCTGATAATAACCAGGCCCAACAATCAAATGAAACAAGGCCCAACCTTAGATTGGATCCTTGTGTCTGACCCAAATAAAATCTCCACTTTTGGAACTTTACAAACACTATCAGTGACCACCTACCAGCCTTTGCCATCCGCAAAACTACTACAACGACCGGTAATCATTACTTAAAACTAATGAGACCTGTCCAATTTCTCTCCATGACAACCTACCTGCTGAATTCCTAAAAACAACTGCTGATTCCATAGCATATCCCATTAGTATACTAATCAATAGATCAATCCAAGAGTCTTAAGTACCTAATATCTGGAAAAAAGCTTACATTCTGCCCCTGCACACAGGTGGCAAAAATTCAGACATCTCAAACTTCTGGCCAATAGCCATTCTCTCCCCCATCTCTAAAATACTTGAAAAATGTGTCCACACCCAACTAATCAACCACTTAATCAACACCCAACTACTCACCCCTACCCAACATGGCTTTAGACCAGGTCATAGTACAAATACAGCCCTCATCTCCTTTTTGGATACAGTAAATTGAGCACGTGATTCAAATCTGATCGTCTCTTCACTCTTCCTCGACCTTTCAAAGGCATTTGATACAATTTCTCACCCCATTTTACTCTCTAAACTTAATAACCTAGGTGTCTCACCCTAAACCCTAAATTGGTTCTCTAGCTACCTTTCTGACAGATACCAATCAACCAAATGGCAGAAGTCCTCTTCCACCTTCTTAAAAATCTCCACAGGTGTCCCCCAAGCTCAATATTGGGCCCCCTACTATTCAACTTACTCATCAACAATTTCCATGAGTCACTAATACAGGCTGACATAATACAACATGCAGATAACTCAACAATTACCTGCACTGCAAAAACCCCTTCTGAGCTTTAACTACTAACTAAAATGCCTTCACATCCACCGAAAAATGGATGTCAAATAATCACCTCGCTCTCAACCCAAACAAGACCAAGCTGATTCTATTCACTCCCAAAAAAACAACACCCGTAAAAAGGGCTGAATTCTCTATCCTTTCCCAAAATAATACTTCCATAGAAGTTGTCCCCAGTACTAAACTGTTAGAAGTCACTATCAATGAAACCCTAACTTCTGAACCCCACATACTCAATAACATCAAAAAGGCACACCAGAAACTAGGTACCCTCTACAGACATAGCTATTACCTAAATAACAATGCCAAAAGAACACTAGCCTCTGCCTTCCTACTTCCATCCCTCCTATATGGTGTCGCCATCCTCTCCAATATACACTCTTCACTAAAAAACAAACTTGATATATGCTACAATAAAAATTGCTAGATTTCCAACAAATGCTAAATCCTCATCACATCACTGTTCCTCACTGCAACAACTAAACTGGCTTGAACTTCCACTCTATCTCAACTACCTCCACTTAATATACTGCACATAAAATATATAAACCAACAGCTTGTCCAGCTCTCTCCTTTATATTAACTCTGTACCATCCAAACAGACACCTTAGATCTGAAAACAAAATTCTACTTAAAGTCAATAAACCTCAACTTCCAGCTGGCCAAATGCTTTACTCCTTCACTATCTCCAAACTTTGGAATAACCTCCCAACCTCAATAACTTCCATCTCATACCCTGCTCTCTTTAAAAAAATCCCTCAGACAACACCTCTCTACCTGCTGGTTATGCCCATACCAAAAATAACCCTTCTTCTTTTCTCACTCCTCCCACTCTCTGGGGCTACAGGTATTCACTCTTAGCAGGTCTGCAGCCATACCTATGACTGTTACTACACTGCCTACACAGATTTAAATGCATGCAAATAATTGTATATGATGTTACTGTTTTTTCTGCCTCCCAACCAGTAATGTCTATGGCATCTATATGACCAACAGTACATGTTAATATCATCAGTGGACTACCATAAAACTGCAATGGAATTGCTACAAAACTGTAAATAGTGCAACATTTTTGTTATTTGTATTTTTGTCATTTGTATTTCTGTAATGTGACTTTTATGTGGAGCTTTTCTCCCCGGGCCTCCACTGAAGATGGGCTCACCTAGGCCCAGTGGACTTTCCTGGTAAACAAATGCAATAAATAAGTAAATAAAATAAAGATAAAAAAACTGGAAATGGGATCTTTAGAAAAGGGAAGGAGCAACTTACATAGAAATAAATGGAATTTGTGGGAATAATACAAACAAATTAATGTTTAAGAGAAGGAGTGAGGTTTAAGGGAAGGCATGAACTAAGCAACTTTTGTAATGTTGGGCTAAATGTCAGTAGCTGTAAAGAAAGCAAACAGATATATAACACATTATGGTTTGTTTTCATAGGTTCATGAGTAATTACTAGGCTAACTACCCCTGAGGGCCAATTTAAGCCTAGCCAGTTTCCCTTCCAAAGGTTAGGATCAAACCCTGTCCCTTGTGTCTGTGACACCTTACCTATTTATACCAACCCTCATTTTTTCGACTAATGTATGTATGCCTATGTCTTAAAAGATAATTTAATAAAGGTGTTTAAAAAAGAAACAGAGTGTACAACTGATTAACATGATGTAAACTTTGGAAGGGAAACTGGCTAGGATTAAATTGGCCCTCAGGGGTAGTTAGCCTAGTAATTGCTCATGAACCTATGAAAACAAACCATAATGTGTTATATATCTGTTTGCTTTCTTTACAGCTACTGACATTCAGCCCAACATTACTAAACCCAAACATAAAACTACTGTTCAATCTCAGCCTTACTACAGGATATGTGCCCAAAGAGTTTCGTACAGCAACAGTGGTCCCTCTCCATAAAGGTGGTGCCTCAACGGATCCTGGAAACTATCGCCCCATAAGCCTAACTAGCTTGGTCTGCAAAGCTATGGAAAGGATCATCATGGACCTCATAAATAAAGTTATTGGGGACCTACAAACACTGGATCCTACCCAGTTCAGCTTTGTTAAGGGCAGATCCTGCCTCTTAAACCGGGTTGATTTCTTTGAAACAGTCACCAAGGCCATTGACGAGGGGAAGGTGGTCCACACAGCCTACCTGGACCTCGCAAAAGCCTTCGATACAATACCCCACTCAGGCATTATAGATAAGCTCACCAGCCTAAATATAAACCCCTATGTCACTAGATGGATTGCAAACTGGCTCAAGGACAGAACCCACATGGTTAGAATTGCTGGAGCCATGTCAGACTCCAAACCAGTTACAAGTGGTGTCCCACAAGGCTCAGTCTTGGGACCTCTCTTGTTCGGTATATATTTCTCGGAGGTACAGGCCAACACGGAAGGACTGTGGCTGACCAAGTTCGCAGATGACTGCAAACTGGGCGCCATAATCGACTCTCCAGCCAACACAAGCATCCTCCAAAAGGGCCTCATAGAAACAGACAACTGGTGCCAGAGCCATGGCCTCAAGCTAAATGCCAAAAGTGTATAGTCATCCCCTTTGGCAAAAACAAAGTGCCCACAAATTACCACATAGGTGGTAATCCATTAAGTACAGAAGAAGTAATTAGGGACCTGGGGACCCAAGTTGATAGCAATCTCTCATTTGACAACCACGTGGCCAAAGTGGTTAGAAAAACATTTTATATAGCCCACCTAATCATGAAGGGATTCACATCTAGATCAGGGAGGTCATCATGCCTCTTTACTCATCCCTCATCAGGCCCATAATTGAGTACAATGCCCCTTTTGGGATGTACCTTACCAGACACCTGCAGCAACTGGAAAGACCCCAAAAGTACCTCACCAAGAGGATCAAAGGGCTCAAACAGATGCCATATGCTGCCCAGTTAAAGAAACTCCAGCTCTACTCAGTGGCATACCGCCTGTTCAGAGGCGATCTGTGCCTGACGTATAAAGCCATGTCCAACCCGAATTAATGGACATGCTGCACCTCAGAAAATCCAAATCCCATCGAGCCACGCTCGAGAGACTTGAACCTCAGCACTGAAATAAATAGGACATGCTGGAGGGACAGATTCATAACCCAGAGGCTCCCTTCACTCTGGAATAAAATCCCAGTCCAGGTTAGGCAGAGTCCCTCATTGACTCTCTTCAAGAGGAATCTTGATGAGTGGATGGGAGATCGTAGGTTTACCCCGGGTATCACTTCTGTGTCACTGTTAGACAGAGGCACAGTATACTAACCTCGAAAAAGGGCATAGCAAAATAAATTTAAAATGGGTGGCGAAAGCCAAACACATTCTGGCTAGGCTTATAAATGCCCTAGGGCAGATAGCCTAGTATGAACCTATGAACCTATGTGATTCTTTCAGAACAAGAGACTTGTATATAAAACAAAAAAATGCATATTCTACCCTATCTGGCCTTTACCAAGCTTGTTAAATAAGCAGTCGACTGGAGTTTAGGATATCATGAACACTGAACTAGCAAATATATAACATCAAACAAACACGTTTATTTCTATAAGCATGATTTTGTTTATGAACAAACAACTATCCTTTAACAATAAAAAGGCAGCCTAACTCTGTATATGCTACCATTACAAAACAGCTAATGGCTGAAAAGGTTCACATAATGCTGTGAACTTCATTAACTACTTAAATGGCTGCAAGCCACATCTTTTTAGCTTATTTTAACTATTAATTAGTTTAAATTCATTAACTGAAGTAACTTAACATCTATTCGTCAGATCACTCACCTCTTTAATGACATGAAGCACATTTCCTAGTAAACTGTGTCTTTTATTTGTATGGGATAAAAAATGCTCTGAACCATCTGACATTTCAATGAACTCACCCCACCCCCGAATTTACACACGAAAGTCACACCTAAAGTTATTTATGGTTCCTGACAATTAACCATCCATTTAAGAAGTTACTAGTATATATGAAATATATACATCTCTGTACATACATATGAATTTGTCCTACAATGAACATTCAAAGAGGTGTAGAGTGTGTACATATTTTGGGCATCAGTATGCAAGTTAATCAACCACTCCAACAGCTTAACCCTTAGCCCCATTCACAATGAAAAATAAAAAAAATAAATCTTACATGAGATACACAAGCAACACAAAACCACTCCATTTATATAACTCATCCCCCAAGAAATGAGACTTAACAAAACTATAAAACAGTTAAAATAAAAAAGTTGCACAGCAACAAGCCAATTACAAAACAGCATTACTAGCAAAACAGTCTTGATTCTAAACATACACAGTAATTATGAGCAAATTTAAATATCTGAAAATAAACCTCACTACATCACTGAAACAATACCATAACTTTATCTCATGCTAACAACACACACACACACACACACACACACACACACACACACACACACACACACACACACACACACACACACACACTTCTAGAATGATTATTCAATTTACGGATCAAGAATTATTAGTGAAGGTGCAACTCTTTAAGGGCTCAACTTCATGAAAATTTGAAATGGTCGAGTATCCCCCCCCCCCCTTGAAGTATGCTCTGTATATATATATATATATATATATATATATATATATATATATATATATATATACAGGGCAGGACGTTATCTCATGACTGGTGACGTTTAAGATTGTGAAAAAAATTACTTTTTATGTCTCATTTTCACCATCAATAAAAAAGATGAACAAATACATAAAAAACTTTTGCATGCTAAACAGCTTTATACTCACAGTACGCTATTGGCTTGTTTTAAAATGCTTAGCTAAGCTTTAAGCAGGATAAGGTTTGTTCTGCTTCTCTGTGTCAAGCTGCTTGCATACAGAAACCATCTGCCACATAAAAGAAGTCATTTTATAAATTATTTCTTTCATGGTCAGTAGAACAGTATTTTTAGTACAAATATGTCCGTTTTAATTTTCAGTTTTCTTTGACTATGGGTTTTAATTTATCAGCTGTCCTATGAGAATCCTGTTTCCATCTTCTTGCTGGCAGTCCAGTAACCTCTACGCAAAATATGGAAGTGGGTCAAGGGATGACAGGGAATTCCTTTTACAGTTAAAGTACATTAAAAATGTTAACTAGCTGTGTAAAATCTCCTGAGTGCCCACTGCTTTCTGCCCCCCCCCACTGTCATTTTGACAGCTGTCCCAGTGCCCCAAGCTCCTTGCTGTGTCAACAGGCACTCCAATTCACCCCCTGGTCCAAGGCTCAAATTTAAGGCAGTGCCATCTAGGATCCCAAGTGTGTCTGCTGTACATCTTCTAGCTGGGAGTATACTTGACCTACTTACCCCCTCCTGTATGCATTTTGACACATATTTAAATGCAACTCCCCACTTTGGACCAAGCCTAGCCTTAGGGGGGATATCATCAATGAATGTCCATCTCTCACTGTTACTCTGTCAGTAGTCCAAGCTGCTAATCAAATAATCAAATGGAGGTCACCTGTACAGTAGTCAGGGCTTTATCGCTCTGTCACCACAATAGTGTCCACTACTCTCTTGAAGATGCCAACTGCTGTTACACTTTTAACTCTTATAAAAAGATTACACATTCAGGATAGGTACCCCTGGCAAAAATGCTGAAACAACACTTAGTATTTTCTTTGGCAATTCATTTGGGACTATCAGACAATGACATCTAACTGCAAACTTCAACTCAGATTTCAATACAACTCCATGTAATACCCAAATCTCTTATTCCCCCAATTATCTCGGAAGATCATTAACTGCATGTGCAAGCAAAGACCAAAAATACTTCCTCCATGGGACCTGTTTGCTTAATTAAGTGTTGAACATGTCCTTGCAGACACACCCTTTAAACTGTTTAACCTAGGTTTAGCCACTAGTTTTGGCCCAGAAGAGCTGCATACTGTAATGGTGATGCCACTTCATAAGGGTGGTCTTACAACCAACCTGGATAACTGCAGACCCATCAGCCATACAAGCCTTATCTGCAAACCTATGGAATGCATTTTAAATGACCTCATAAATTATGATACCAAGATTATTATTATTATTATTAGACTTGACATCCCAATAGCTTGACTTTGTGAATGGTAAAGTCTATCTATTGAATCTGACAAACACATCTGAAAGCATCACAGAGTCTGTAGGTGTCCATGTTGTACACATGACATATCTTACCCGGCTAATGCCTTCAACTTAACTTCTCATGCAAGGCAACATTCAGAATCTAAATGTTTTAAAAACTGACCCATATGTTGTAAGATAGATAGCACATTGCCTGAAAGAAAGAACCCACACAGTGAGAGTTGTTGGTGCCTCATCAGAATGTATGAAAATGACCAGCAATGTCCATCAGGCTGAGTGCTGGGACCTCTTGTTTTTCTGCCTTTACTTCGCAGATCTTCATGCAGAAAGCCAGGAGCTTTGGCCAACTATGTTTGCAAAAGAATGCAAACTGGCCATCATTATTAAGTTATCTTCAGGTGCCCAAAACCTGCAGAATGAACCCTCCCTAGCAAATTCTTGGTGTACCAAGTATGGGCTTAAAGTAAATGCTAGAAAGTGTAATATTGTCACTTTTGACAAATACCCCCTTCCCTCAGCATGTTACATTTATAACTCAGCACTACAAAACAAAAATGTAGTCAAGTACCTAGAAATTTGGATTGATAATTCTCTCTGTTTTGAGTATCACATGATGAGAGTTATCAGGAAAACCTTTGACTTAACAGAACTAACTGCCAAAGGAATTCCATCAAGGCCTAAAGAAGTAATCATATTCAGCAATGATCACACTAATTAGAGTACAATGCCCCCCTTCAGAATGTTTCTCACTAAACATGTCAGACAATTAGACCTCAAAAGGCCTTAAACCAAAGAGATCACAGGCCTAAAGTCCCTGAGCTATCAAGTCAGGCTGGAAGCTCTGTCTCTCTATCCAGGGTCTTACAGACTTTTGAAGGGAGATCTCAGTCTTACTGACCTGGTTGTCCTGGTCCCTCAAGAATCTCCCCGAGTCCAGTAACTCTTACCAATACAAACCCAGGACCTAAATCTTTGACAACGAATACATTCCTGTGCATGTTAAGCAGTGCAACTAGATGTCTTCCTTTAAACCTAATTTAGATGACTGGATGGGCTTTCACAAACTTACTCACTGACTGATGAATACAAACCTCCTGTGGGAATGAGGTTTGGCCTGAGAAAGGATACTGGCAAGGCATAAATGGCCACAAGACTCAGTAGCCTTGGAATATCTATGAACCTATGACTGTATAAAAAGCAATGCCTACTTAATCATTAAAAAAGGAAATGTAAAGTGGAACAAGGGGTGTGGCTTTCTGTCTATTTTTTTGCATCTTCTAAAGGTGGCAACCCTAGTTACTTGAATGGCTTGCAAGAGTTGTTGTTGTTGTGTCTTTAGGCTTTTCCCGGTTAGGGGTCACCACAGCGGAACTCTGGTCCGCTAATGATTGGCAGTAGATTTTTACATACCGAGTTGCCGGCTCTGACGCACAACCTTCATGCATGTCTACAAGTCACAATTACTGGAACTTTGCACAAAAATACTGCCTGTTCTTGTTTACAGCAATGATGCCCTGATCTCTCCAAGTGAAAAGATATCCAAATCTACTTCTTGACAAGTATTAAACAGTGGGCATCCTCTTGTGAAACTGTGAAATGGGGTGGGTGAGCTGTTGCTCAGTCAGCAAATTTTCAACTGCAGCAATGCCAAAAATCTATTTTAACGTGAGCTGCATATCAAAATTCAACAGTGTAATAAATGAATGAAATCATGCACACACTGCACTCACATTCCAAACTCTCTCCAACACACTGCTTACAATAAGATAATAAATCTCTGTACCATACAAAATCAAACATGAAATTCAGTTTAGCATTCTGTTTATTACAATGACTTTCTGCCAGCAGAGGGCTGTGTTGCATACATTAAGCATTGCACAATGTATGTGGTGCAGAATCATCTGCATACTGAAACAGCTAATATTGTCTACAATGTGGCTTCTTTTTCCCTAGTATTTACATTCAGGTGCATTTGCATCTCTGGCCTGCACATATTATATCATAACTAGGCATGGCACAACTGCTTCTGTTTTTCCAATTTTGAGCTCCATTCACTTATACTTGGCTGATTTAAAGTTAAATCCATTTTCAGATTAATCATGGACAGTATATCCAGAGAGAGAAAGAGAGATAGAGACTGTAGCAGAGTAACAAGTATTCACTGCAGAAGATTTAGGTTCATAGGTAGGTACTAGGCTATCTGCTCGAAGGCATTTATAAGCCTAGCCGGAATGTGTTGGCTTTCACTGCCCCCTTAGATTAGTTCCCTGTGCCTATGTCCAGTTCTGAAATTATTAAAGAAGTGAAATATTTTTGGAATTATTTGTGCACTTTGAAAAATGTTTCTTCCTGTTAAATGCTAGATTAGGCATTTCTTACAGAAGGGGTAGAAATATACAAAACTTCATTGTTAAGGGGAAGTTTTGTACCCCTGACTCCAGGATTAATCGAAACATATTTCCGCTAGGCACATTTTGTTGTAACAAATGCAAAGCATGTAAATATGTAGTAAATAATTTTGTTAACATTAATCATATTCCATCTGATACATGTTGTAGTTTTACTTGTAACACAGAGGGAGTTATATATGCACTTAAATGCCCTTGTGATTTGTTTTACATTGGAGAGACCAAGAGGGCATTTAAGGTTAGAATGCTTGAGCATATAAGAGACATTAATAATGAGAAAGAAGAAAGCTCTGTAGCTACGCATTTTAAATCTTTAATTAACAGCAGTAATGAAGGATTACAAGGTACTATACTAGAGAACGGTAATCAGTGCTTGATGAACGTCTTTAAAAAACGGCTTTTGACAAAGGAATCCCTTTACATTCTGAACTTTAATACTTTGCATCCATATGGACTTAATGAAGAGTTAAATTGGAAATATCTGATTTGATTAATTGATTGTTTAATTGAACACAGTATATGAGGCAAGTTTTTCTGATGTGCTTTTACTCCTCAAAGGCTTGTGTGTTGAGCCGAGATGTTAGAGCTCAGCTAAAAGTTTTTACAGTTCTTTTTAAATAAATTATTGGTGAATTCACTGGCTGGTTGTTCTTTTTACATTTGCATCTCTGGCCTGCACATATTATATCATAACTAGGCATGGCACAGCTGCTTCTGTTTTTCCAATTTCGAGCTCCATTCACTTATACTTGGCTGATTTAAAGTTAAATCCATTTTCAGATTAATCATGGAGAGGATATCCAGAGAGAGAAAGAGAGATAGAGACTGTAGCAGAGTAACAAGTATTCACTGCAGAAGATTTAGGTTCATAGGTAGGTACTAGGCTATCTGCTCGAAGGCATTTATAAGCCTAGCCAGAATTTGTTGGCTTTTGCTACCCCCTTAGATTAGTTCCCTGTGCCTCTGTCCAGCAGAGCCACTAAAATGATCTCTGGGGTAAACTTTCCGTTTCCCATCCACTCGTCAAGGTTTCTCTTGAAGAGTGTTAGTGAGGAGCTCTGCCTAATGTACAGTCAAAGCATGGCAAGTCTCTGGGACAGCAATCTATCCCTCCAGCAGGCCCTATTTATTGTTGTGGTGAGGTTTAGATCCCTAGAGCGTGTAGCTCGAAGGGATATGGTTTTCTTTAGGTGGAGCATGTCCATCAATTCTGGGTTGGACATGGCCTTGTATGTCAGACAGAGATCACCTCTGAGTAGGCGGTATGCAACCGAGTACAGCTGGAGTTTCTTCAGTTGAGCAGCATAGGGCATCTGTTTGAGGCCAGTGATCCTCTTGGTGAGGTACCTCTGTGGTCTTTCCAGCTGTTGCAGATGTCTTGTAAGGTACATCCCAAATGGAGCGTTGTACTCTATGACGAGGGG
The DNA here is from genome assembly GCF_019279795.1 of Protopterus annectens. Taxonomy (NCBI): domain Eukaryota; kingdom Metazoa; phylum Chordata; order Ceratodontiformes; family Protopteridae; genus Protopterus; species Protopterus annectens. The sequence goes on along the minus strand of NC_056733.1, from coordinate 1,084,905,710 downwards.
CACAATGACCTCTTTTGATCTGGATGCGAACCCTTTTGTGATTAGGTGGGCCACATAGAAGGATTTTCTAACCACTTTGGCAATGTGATTATCAAAGGAGAGATTACTATCTACTCGGGTTCCCAGATGTCTTATTACGTCTTCCTTATTTAGGGGACTACAACCTATATGGTAGTTTGTGGGTACTTTGTTTTTTCCAAAGGGGATGACTACGCACTTTTTGGCATTTAGCTTGAGGCCATGATTTTGACACCAGGTATCCGTTTCAGTGAGACCCTTTTGGAGGATGTCTGTGTCAGCTGGAGAGTCAATTATAGCCCCTAGTTTGCAGTCGTCTGTGAACTTGGTCAGCCATAGTCCTCCTGTGCTTGCCTGCACCTCTGAGAAGTATATGCCGAACAGTAGGGGTCCTAGGACTGAGCCCTGGGGAATGGCACTTGTAACCAGTTAGCTCCCGCAACTCTCACCATGTGGGTTCTGTCCGTGAGGCAGTTGGCAACCCATCTTGTGACATAGGGGTTTATGTTCAGGCTGGTGAGCTTGTCTGTAATACCAGAATGGGGAATGGTGTCGAAGGCCTTTGCGAGGTCTAGGTAGGCTGTGTGTACCACCTTTCCCTCATCTATAGCCTTGGTAACTGTCTCAAAGAAGTCCAGTTTAGGTTTGCATAAACTGATATGGTTAGCACTTGTACATTACATTTGACCCTACAGACTTCTGCAGTGGGTAACTGCTGGAAACAAACCCAAACTGCAAAAAAAATCTGAACTTCTCTGAGTGGCCATACCTGGAGAAATGATTGAAAGCAAGGGCTCAAAGACTGAACCCTGAACAACTGAAATGCCAAAGGGGGCCATGCTCCAGAAATTGTAGGGCAGGCAATAATGCCCGGTGAAGGCGTGATCTGAAAATCAAGTGGCTGTAGCACAAGTGTCCAGAAGGTGTTTATTTTCTCTCTCTCTCTCCAGCAAACGCCTGAAGCAGCCACACCCTCGATGGGATGGATTTTGACAGTGAAGTTTCCAAAGTGTGGTTGACAGAATTACACTAAGAAAGGGGATACCTTAGCAACCGAAAGCGACTCAATTTTTGGAGCAAACAAATTGCCCTCTCTTACTGAATTTATTTATTTATTTAAGTTTGCTAACCACTACAGAGCACCGATCCAAACTGTCCCTTTTTAGGCCAGCCCGGTGATTACAAAACTAAATAACCAGCAGAATGTATACGTTAGGTGCAATGAATTAAAAATGTGCAAATAGATGTTAACGATCAGAATGAAAAATACTGAACAATGAGTCAAATGCGTACAAAAACATACCAATGTGAAAACACTATATACACAGTTTTACAATATTTACAATGGAATATTTGCAATGGAATGGGTTAATCTATAGTGAAACGGAAGCATGTTCATAAAAGAAAATAGAACAAAAAACGAAAAAGATAGGGAATGAAAAGGTACGTTAAACATGAGGACTCAATGAATGCACAAGGAGGTTGGAGGGCAGGAGATTATTTAGTTAAGAAGAGGGAGATAAAAAGGAAAGGAGATGAAGAACAAGGAAGAATGGGTGAGGAGACCGTGACCTTGGCAATTACACATGTGAAATGCGAGATATATAGGAGATAAACATGTACATTCAAGGAATGAAAGACCTATTCTAACTTAGATTCTTCACATGGAAAGAAAGCATAGCAAGTATAACATCTGTACGAGGAAAGAAAACATGGAAATAACTGGACTGATTCAAGGACATTTCTGATACGACTTTAGGAAGGAAGTAATGAGTTAGTACCAAGGGTGTTTATGAAAGACCATATATAACCTTCCCTACAGGTAAGGGCCTGTAGTGCAGAGATGCTGTAATAAAGGTGGTGATCACCAAGACAATCTTCCCAAAACCAGACTTCAGAGACAAGGAACCATCCAATTCAAATACAGGAGGGACAAGTCTGTCAATCATGAAATTCAAGTCCCAAGGGGCAGAAGGGTATATGAAATACAGAAGAATACCTAGAATCAGGGCCGGTGCTAGTATTTTGGAGGGCCCCAGCAAGTTTCAAGTTGGGGGCCCTACCCAAGAGAATATAAAAAGTGTGACCATAGTGCCATCATGCCTCCTTCCCTATCAAGCTCATGCAGCACCATTTAACAATCACTGTGTAGTATTACTACATTCAGACCATTAAAAAGACTTGAAATGTCAAGGTACACAATGGCTGGCATTTAGTACCAATGTTACATTATGACAAGCCCCTGTACCACAGAAAGGTAGCCACTCACAATGGTACACACACACACACACACACACACACACACTGACTGGGACTGCGCAGTGGTGCAGCAGTTAACTTTGTGCCCCCTCCCCCACCCCCACCCCCCAGCAAGAGGTTCTCTGGTTCAACTGTCAGCTGGGGTGCCTTCTGTGTGGGGTCTGCAAATCCTCCCTGCGTTCGTGTGGTTTCCTCCCACATTCCAAAGACATGCTTTTCCAGCATTTCTCCCTGAGCCTCTACTAAAAATAGGCTCTGTCCTAGTCAGACTTTCCCGGTCAACAAATGTTAAATAAATAAAATTTAGTACCAATAAATTATGACAAGCCACTGTACCACAGCAAGGTAGCCACACACAGAGGTTCACACACTGACTGGCATTTAATACTAATGTTACATTATGACAAGCCCCTGTACCACAGCAAGGTAGCCACAAATACACACACACACACACACACACACACACACACTGACTGGCATTTAGTAGTAATGTTGTTACATTATGGCAAGCCTCTGTACAGCATCAAGGTAGCCAGTCCCGCAGAGGTACACAAAGACACCCACACAGACTCCCTCAAACAGGACAGAGACATGAGGCAGACAATTACACAGACTCGCAGACAGGACATAGACACCCACACATGATGGACAGCACTACAGTAAGACTGAACATTAAGAATTTAAAATACTGGGCTTATGAACTAATAATGATGCTAGAATAAGATTTTGCAGTAGCATGCATTGTGTGACCCCACATTTTTGAAGAATAGACCAAAACTAACAAACATTTGGACATTGTGCAACATTCTCACAGCCCCTACCAACCTCCTAATCTTTCAGCATAATTCCAAAGCTGAAAATAACTGCAGAACAAAGGTGTAATATCAAGGATAGTTACAAACATTGCTAATGATAAACTTAGAAAGATATTAGAATAACAGGGATTGGCTTAGCATTCATTACAATAATCAGTACATTCTGCAGAACTCTCATAGTCCCCCCAAAAGTCTCAGCACAATTCTAGAGGAGGTACAAAAAAAAAAAAAAAAAAAAAAATAAGAGACAAGGACGTAATATTACACGGTTTAAAACATTGTGGTTATGAACTAATAACGATGGTAGGATGGTAGAATAACAGATTTTTTCCAGTAGCATGCATTGTGTGAATTCACATTTTTGATGACTAACAGACCAAAAATACAGGTCAAACATCTAAACATTGTGTAACATTCTCACAGCCCCTACCCCTCTCGTCTAACCTCACAACTTAACAATTCCAGACAAAGCCCAAAAAAAAAAAAAAAAAAAGAAAATGCAGAACAAAGGCATAACATCAGGGATAGTTTGAAACTTTGCTGTGATCAACTTCGATAGTAGAACAGGGGTTGCACTTGCACGCATTAAGGCATCAGTACATTCTGCAGAATTGTCAAAGCCCTTACCCCCCAGTATCTCAGCAGAATAAATCTGGATGAAGTGAAAGTAAAATAAAAACACAAAGGCATAACATAAAAAACAATGTGCTTATCAGCAAATATAGATGCAGGAATAACAGATTATGAAGTAAAATGAATTGCGTACCCCACATGTTTTAATGAAAATAGATAAATACCAGGCAAACATCTGAATATTGCACAGCATTCTCACAGACTGTAACCCCCCCCCCCCCCACCAACCTGTCAGCACAATAACTCTAGACAAAGCAAAAAATTATCATAGAACAAAGGCGTACCCATCAGGGATAGTTGTAAATGCTGCCAGTTTACACAATACTAGTATAACAGGGTTTGCATCAGTATACATTAAAACAACATTTGTACATTCTGCAACATTCTCACAGCCATTAACTCCCCCACCAACCCTTCAGCACAATAATTCTGGACAGAGCAAAAACATTATCATAGAACAAAGGTGTACCATCAGGGATAGTTGTAGCCATTGCCGGTATACATAAAACAAACTAGCAGAACAGGGTTTGCATTGGTATACATTAAAACATATGTATATTCCGCAGCATTCTCACAGCCACTATTCCCCCACTACCAATATTTCAGCACAATTATACACAAAACAAAAATGCAATATTGAATATTCTTATGCAAGACTAGATAAAAAAACTACATCAGATCTGGGCATTAATTACAAACAAGCCTTCCTTCCTCAGTCTCTTAGCAGAAGAATTCTGGACAAAGATAAAATAAAACTGTTACAACCACAGCCCCTCACTCCCCCCCCCCCCACACACACACAAATCATCTAAGTGTAACAACTCTGCAGAAAAAAAGTTATACAATTCTCTCCCTAGGTACCCCCCCAGCAAAAAATAAAGTTAAAAATAAACCCAGCAACTTACCTTTTCTGCAGTTGATAGAAGGCTGCTACTAATCCTCTGCTTGCTTCTACTACACACAGACCAGACCTGTTCAGCCCTTTTAAATTGCCCTCAAAAGGACAGTTTTTCAGATCTTTTAGAAATTGCCCTTACAAGGGTAGTTAAAATGGAGCTGCTTTGCTGGTCCCAATGTCGTTCCAGCAAAACCTGCATCCTCCATCCATCCTCACAGCATACCTCTCAACATCTTAGCATGAAAAATCTGGACAAAGCCAAAAATAATAGGGGTACAAAGGCTTAAAAATAGGGACACTTTTTAAATATTGCTTATATAAACTTACAAACTTACTTTCAGACTTTGCTTTAGCATACATTTTTCTGAAGGATATAAAGTCTAAAACTTAAATGTATCTGCTATTTTATAGGACTTCAGTACTCATTACTGTATAAGAAAACCACAAATTTTATGAAGAACAAACCAAAAATATAAAGCAAAAATCTGGATATTCTTAAAAATCTGGGCAGTTCAGATATTTGCCTAACGTCGACAATCAAAAGAACTGACCCAACAGACCACATATTAAGGTAAACCCAATCAGGAAGCTAGAACTTGCTTCTTGATTGCTACAGCCAATTAGATCCCTTGCTTCACTGAAGCGGACCTGATTGAGAGCAGCGAACAAGTAAAGCAAGGGACCTGATTGGCTGCAGCCATCAAGGAAGCAAGTACTTTCAGGGGGAAAAAAAAAAGCGGAATTGTGCGACGGCGCTGCCGAATGAACAAGCGATTTTGAAACCCGCGGCTGCTTCATATAGGGGCCCCCGTATGTGGCGAGATAATCGGGGGCTCCCCACGGCCGCGGGTTTGGCGGGTGCCTAACGCCGGCTATGCCTAGAATTCCTTTTACAGACTGTATAAACAGCTTATGCCAGGCTACAGTTCTGTCTTCAAAAAGATTGTGATGTGTAGAGATGCCAGAAGTGCACATCCTGACACTAGAATAACCAAGACACTTGTCATACAAATGCTTGAGACAGGCCAAGGCTGTATGCAAGCTAACTGACCCAGAATAGCAGGTAACTCTCAACCCACATGAAGAACCTCCACCATTTAAGAAACTCCATTGGACATGTGAAAGGACTGCTTCCTGTGTTTTCAATATCCTCTGAAATTCCACCTACAAGGATCATTTGTTTTCTTCAGGTTTTCAAACTTTCACTACTAACACTCACAACACATGTTCTCTGCATTGATGTCCAATTCTCTAACCTTGCATAGGTTGATGTCTTTCTCACTCTTACTCATTTGGAGCCCTTTACTCTGTATACATAACTTGTTCAATAACTATTTCTCAATACTCTTAGTTAACTGGAACTCAAGCAACCAGAAAAAAAAATACAGTACAATTTTCATGTGTTGCATGTTTTGTCCCCCCTCCCCCAGCAGAAACATACCTTACGTTCTTAGACTTTTAGAGTTTTTAAAAAGGAATCTAGGAATAAATTCCCTGTCTCCCCAACCTGAGAACAAGTCAAACCAAACAAATAGTATAGGGTACAGAATTAGTCAGGCCTAATAACTCTCAAGCAACCAGAAACTACAGTCATCTGGCATCTACCAATTCCCATGTGTGCCGGTTAACTGAGACTTTACTGAACGTGTACTAGTTTACCATAGTCTTTTTTTCACTTCATTGTACTATGTGCAGAATTATTCCATAAGAATACTGTATTACAGATGTATCATTGTGTGCAAATGTACCTTTCTCGATCTTTACATGTTAATTTTTTGTGTTGCTCTGTTCTTTTTTATTATTATTATTATTATTATCCAGGTCTGAACCTGTAAAACAGTCCAAGAAAACAGTGTCCCACCCTGGTTAAAACAATTAAATAAAATCATAAAATGAATCCTTTTTTTGAAGTGGAGCCAACTGTCACTCTCAAAAGGAGACTTGTTCTGCTTGAACCAAAACAACTTCTTTTACAGCCAAGGACCGCTGAGACTCACACCCCTACTGGTTACCACACAGCAATGAGGATGAGTTTTAGTCTTACCTCCCAGAATTGTGAGATAAAGCATGAACTTAGATGGAAAAGTAGAAAAAAAAATTATTACTCCAAACAATTGTACTAACAAGATGGGTGACTGAAGTTAGGAATACAAATTCTCCACTCAAGGCTGGACAAAGTTAGGGTAACAATGAGTTAGTTGTCTTTCAAGTTCCAGAATCTTGGATATCACAATAATGACCCTTTCACTGACAAATATGACTATGACATAGTGGTAGTCCGTGTGGGAGTGACTGACTTGGAGCGCAAAACCCTGAAGTACATGCATATAGACATGTAACTCTCTATGCATATGACAAATGCATTCAAGACAATTGTCCTGAATGGAATCCTTCCTTGTCTAAGAATGATACCTAGAAACAAAGAAAAGATAACCAGTTTCAAGAAAGTACAGTTGTGTACATTTACCATAAATGTAGATGTTCAAGTCTATTCACTGTTGCAGTCCTGACATGTGGGATTTCCTGTTGTGAAAGCCCTTGGCTGGCCCAACTACCAGAGTAAAAATCTTCCTCCTCCTAAGGCTGGCAGATGCCCTATCCTGACGTCAGTATGCTTGGGTATAAAGCGAGCCAGCCGACACCATAACATCTGTTTTTTCTAGCCCCCTAGAAGGTAGGAGCCCCCAAGATTCACTATAAGCAAGGAATAAGGTAGAACAATGGGATCTACAGGGTAAACACCCAGGGCGTCTTCTGGAAAGAGCAGGTAAATGGAAGCAGACTACTACTGTAAGCAAAAAAGGAGGGAAGGAGGGAGGTAAAGACTGCAACAGTGAATAGACTCAAACATCTACATTTATGGTAAGTGTACACAACTGTACAATGTTCTTCATGTTTCACTGCTGTAATCCTGATTTGTGGGATGACTCCCAAAGCTGACATGAAGGTGGAAGGTAGATTACGGAGAAGAGAGGATGCTCTGCAAGATGGCAGTGGAAAATCCTGCTCTAGACTTGGAAAAGGCAGATATGTGGTAATGTTTGGTAAAGGTATGCACAAATGACCAGGTAGCAGCTTCCAAAATGTCTTCGGTGGGTACTCCTTTCAGGAAGGCAGCAGAGGTAGAAGTGGCCCCAGTAGAGTGAGCTCTTACAGTTTCTGGAAGCTTTGTGACATGATGGCTGTAACAACAGGAAATACAGTGGGAGATCCACTTGGAGATGGTCTGTTTGGGGACTGGTTGTCCCTCCGAGCCAGTGGCAAAGCACACAAAAAGTTGGTCAGATTTCCTGAGAGGTTTAGTTCTGTCCAGATAAAAGTGAAGCTTGCCTGTGCTCATCCAAGGAATGAAGGATCCCCCCCCCCCCCCGTTTTGAGGCTTGGGGAAGAAAGTGGGTAAGTGTATGGCTTGATTCAAAGATGTGTCTGTGACCACCTTGGGCATGAAGGATGGATAGGTTCTTAAGAGATACTATGGATGGACGGGATATGAAAAAAGGTTCCACTGCCATGACAGCTTGTAGTTCAGAGACCCTTCTAGCTGAGGCGATAGCCAGTAAAAGGGCAGTCTTCCAGGTTAAGAAATTTAAATCAACAGAGGTTGCTGGTTCAAAGGGGGACAGTGTCAATTTTTCTATAACAAAACTGATGTCCCATGGAGGAGTGGGTTGTCTCCTGGGAGGTCTGATGTGGACAACTCCCCTAAGGAATTGTTTCATCAAAGGGTGGGAAAGATAGGAGGAAAAACAGGGATGTGGGCTGAAATTGCAGAAGTGTGAATCTTGATGGAAGAAAAGGATAGGCCTCTGTCCAGCAGGGTAGCCAGGTAATCTAAAATGGCAGAGATATTGGCTAATTTAAGACTGAGGTCTTGCTGCTGACACAACATGGAGAATCTTTTCCATTTGGCTGAGTATGATTTCCTAGTACTAGGTCTTCTAGCTTCTTTGAGAAATGTCCTGAGCTTGTCTGCTTAGGGTGTGTGCTCAGATAAGCTTTTTGAGGAATTATACAGGCTGAAAGTTTGAGAGTCTGCAGGTTGGGATGCACAAACCTCCCCTTTTCCTGAGTTAGGAGGTCCACTCTCTGAGGTAATTGACAAGGGTTTTCATTGGTTAAACTCAAAAACAGAGGATACCAGTGCTGCCTAGGCCAGTCTGGGACAATCAGGATTACCCTTGGGCCCTCTTCTCTTATTTTTAGGAGGAACCTTGGAAGAACAGGCAGAGGAGGGAATGCATAAAAGGATATTTATTTATTTATTTATTTTATATTTGTTGACCGGGTTAGTCTGACTGAGCCTTTGGCTCATTTTCAGCAGAGACCCGGAGAGAAAAGCTCCGCAGGGAATATAATTTTGTGTTAACAATCAGCAGAAGAATATGGGACTTGTTACAATATCATTTTAACTGCTTTGTGCAAAATAAATTAATAGTCAGGAAAGGATTTTTAAACCAGTTACACATCTCTTTAAATGGGTAGTACCTAGTTGTTTTGGAGTTCAGAAAAAAAAGGAATATTCAAGTAGCTAGTTGAAGACATAAGGAAAATAGAATAGAGGTGACCTTTTAGACAGTCTAGGTTATTTTGGAGCTGAAAGAATCAAGGTTGGTTAGACAGGGAGGGAGGGAAGTGGTGGAAGAGGTAGGAGTACAGGGTCAGAGATACATTTAGGGTGAGCTGGTGAAATGGGTGGAAGGATAGTAGTTTCAGTGTGGATGGCTACAGTGGCAAGACCATTTTTTTAGGTATTTTCTTATGGCTAATTTGAAACTCTTGCTATGGTGAAGGGACTTTATTTCCAATGAGAGCTGGTTCCAGGAAGTACCTGGGTTATAGTTATAGAGAAGACATCCTATTTTAGTTTTAAGTTTGTAGATGTGTAATAATTCTTGGTCTGAGCTGCGTAGAGACCTAGCAGGGGAATATTTAGATATGATGGAGGACAGGCTGGGGCAGAATGAGGGTAGATAGAGGATGGAGTGAATGATTTGTAGTTGATAAAGTTGGAGCAGGTGAGGGAATTCTAGCCAGTCTAGTTGCTGAAGGGCTAAGCAGTGGTGTGACTTGTATTTTTGGTTTGCTGCAAATCTGGCAACCTTGTTGTAGGTAGTTTCAAGTTTGGAAATAAGTGTAGAGTTTAGGTTTGTGAATATGTGACAGCTGTAGAGGAGTGTCGGAAGTAGTAAAGCATGAGAGAATTTTTCGGGCTGTGTTGGTTAAGTATTTCTTGTTGCAGAAGAGGTGTCCAAGTTTCTGATGAGCTTTTTTAAATAGAGTTAGTAATATGTAGATCAAACTTAAGCTGATCATCTATTGTGACACCTAGCAATTTAGTACTAGGTTCAGCTGAGCTGGTGGTGGTGTTGCTACATAGAATGGTAAATGTACTTTTGAGTGTGGTGAGGTTTTTGGGGAGGAAGAGTAGGAGCTTAGTTTTCTTTGGATTAAGTATTAGTTTGTTATCGCTAAGCCATGTTTCAGTGGTGTGGAAGGATGCTTGGGTAGCTGAGTGGAGGTCAGTAATGGTTATAACTGTAGAGTCATCAGCATATTGCACAAGAGATAACTGGGGACAAGAGGAGTAGAGTAAGTTGGTGAAAATATTAAAGAGTAGTGGTCCCAGAATGGACCCCTGGGGGACACCCATTTGTACAGTGAGGGGAGGATAGAGCAGAGAGCCATTTAACGGATTGCTGGCGGGAAGAGAGATAGCTGGAGAACCAGGAGATAGTAGGGGGAGAGAAGTTTAAGTTAGTGAGTTTGTCAAGGACGAGAGGGTGATGTGGCTCCACTGGAAGGAGAAGGCATCTGTCTTCCAGGCTGTGTGTAATGTGCTCCTGGAACAGCACCTTTTCAGTTGAGCATTTTCTTTGGTGGCAAAGAGGTCTATCTGTGGGGATTCCCATTTTTGGACTATGCTGAGAAATGTTTCCTGATGCAGGAGCCACTCATGGGGATCCACGGGGTTCTGGGTGAGATGATCTGCTAGAGTGTTTTGGGTTCCTGGGAGGTATTGTGCCATGAGATGCAACCCCAGAGAGTGAGCTGTCTCCCAGACCTGCATCGCTAGTCGATAAAGAGGGTAAGAATGGGTGCCCCCTTGTTTACTTATGTATCACATAACTGTGGTGCTGTCTTGTCTTGATGAGCAGGACCTGTAGTTTCCACTTATCTTTGAAAGCCATTAAGCCCATCTGTACTGCCACCAGTTCTTTTCAGTTTACATGCTTGTGTCTGAACTAACTTTAATAGCTGCCCTGGAATTGCAGGTGCTGACAATGAGCTGCACAGGCTGTTTCTGATGCATCTGTGGCTCGAATTTGTCCTAAGGGATGAGCCTGAAGGGGAGACTCCGGTTCTGGGCATATGCCCATGTCCACCATGCACATTCCTCTTTGACGCAAGGGATCAGCTGAATTTCTGTCTCCAAGTACTGTAAGTGCTGGCACCACAGATTTCTGAGGTACCACTGCAGCTTCCTCATGTGCTGTCTGGCCAGAGGGATCACGAGGATACACAATGCCATGTAGCCTAATGCTCTTTGGAATTCCCTGGCTGAGAGGCATTGTCTCTGCATAATGTTTTGGAAGTACTGAGTCAGGAAGGAGACCTTTTCTGGAGAGAGGAAGGCCTTATGAAGAAAGAAATCCAGAACAGCCTCCAGGAAAATTATCCTGGTGGATGAGTCTGTATTGGATTTCCGAAGATTGATGGTGAACCCCAAAGAAGTAAGGAGGGTCTGACTGAAGGCTAGATCCTTCAGGAGCTTTGACTGGCTCATGGCTTGAATAAGGCGGTAGTCCAAACATGGGTAAATTCAGATTCCCCTTGTTCTGCAGAAAGCTATCACTGGGGCTAAACACTTTGTGAAGATGTTGGGAGCAGCAGACAAGACAAAGGGCAGTGCAAAGAATTGAAAGTGACTGGTACCTGCCCCGAAGCAAAGAAATCTCCTGAAAGACTCCTCTACAGGAATCTGCAAGTAAGCATCTTTTAGGTCTAAGGTGACCAATTAAGGCCTTATGAGTTTATCATGGGGAGAAGCTTTTGAAGAGTCAGCATTTTGAACATTTGTACCAGCAGGGACAGATTGAGAGTGGACAGGTCTAGGATAGGGCCCCAAGAGACTTCTTTTCTGAGAACCAGGAATAGCCTGGAATAGAACCCTTTTCCTCTTTGATGATCTGGAACTGGTTCCACTGTGCTCTGTGAGCAAAGGTTGTGGATCTGAGAAAAGGCCTCTGCTCTTTCATATTGTGGAACATCTGGGTAACCGGAGTACCTTAATGGCTCTTTGAAAGTGAGCTTGTAACCTTCTGAGATAACCTTCAGAACCCACCTGTCTGAAGTAATGAGGGAACAGTTTTCTTTGAACAAGGACAGTCTTCCTCCTAGTCTTCCTTCCATCTGTTCTGGGAGGGAGAGGGAGATGGGGAGGGGAAAGAGAGTCACACTTATTCTCTGCCAGGGCCCTGTGGACTAGAACTCCTCTGCCTGGGGTTTCTGAGGACCACTGTATGGGCCTTTGTGATTGCTGCTGTCTCTGAAGTCTTTCCCTGTGAGTTTTTCTCTGGCTGCCTTTTGAGTGAAATGGAAAGGACCAAGGTTTAGGTTCATAGGTTAGTACTAAGCTAACGGCCCTTGCGAGCCATTTTAAGCCTAGCCAATTATCCCTTGTGAGACTCAAACCCTGCACTTTGTGTTTGTAAGGCAAACACCTTAACCATTAGGCCACCCTCCCAACGGGAAAATTTCTATTAAACCAAGAAGGCTGAACTTGGAGAAAGTCCTTGACAGTTTCCATAGAATTTCCACCTTTTTTAGCACAGCCTCAGCATTTGGCCTAAAAAAGAAGTCCTTATCCAGGGCAGCATCAAGAAGTTTGGATTTTACATGGTCTGGTAGGGTCTGTTGACTAAGCCAAGCATGCCTTCTAATGACAGAGTCGGATAGAGCAGCATGGCCAGAGGCCTCCGTGCAGTGGCGTAACTACGTTAGAAGCGCCCTGAAGCAAACTTTTCCTAGGCGCTCCAACATCCCCCCCTGGGAACCCAAGCCATCGAGATGACCGAAGCCAAAGAAATCACATATAGTCACGTTCGCTTGATCTATGACAGTGGCATAAAACACTGAAATCTGGAGACGTGCTATTTCAGCAAAAAGTAAAAAAAAAAACAATTATAAAACAGTACATTATATAGATACCAGAATGTGAATTGTACCTCCATTGTTCAATCCTACTCCTAGAATGACTTCTTGCGGGCTTTGTTATCAGCAAAACTATCAATGATCTTGTCAGTGTCCACGTCTTCCAGGCGTCGGCTCTCAATCGACAGAATGGCTAAAGAACTAAGTCAAACCTCAGACATTGTACTACGCAAGAATGTCTTTATCAACTTCAACTTCGAAAAACTTCTTTCAGCACTGGCAACTATCACAGGAAGTGTCAGCTACAGCAAACAAGCAGTGATTATATCCGGAAAGCTGGAAGATGATTCTGAATGAGTTATCAAGATGAATTTGGCCAAGTCCTTGATAGATTTCAGCGCTGACAATTTGACACTGAAAGTCATTTTGAGCAGGAGCAGTTGGTCAGACAGCTCATCTGAAATGTCATCCGAGTACTCCGTGATCAGACTCTTTGTCATCTTCAGCAGTTTGTCATCATTCGTTTCAGTAATTGTCATAGGTTTCAAGCATGTGAAGACTTGGTCAGTATCTCGCAGTGACTTGAATCGTGTTGTTATCTGGACAATGGCGTAGTCGATGATTCTGTTGAACACTTCGACCTTATAGCACTGTTCTGCTGACTCCAGTCTGCAGTCATTGGAAAGTTCATTGTGAAACTTCTTGACACGAGAAACCCTCTCTGAACTGTCAAACTCGGATGGCATGCCCCAACTTTGAGCTAGCTCCTTGGCCGAGAACAAAACAGTCTCCCAGTTGTTGCGAAGTTCACTCAGGTCCTTCAGTAGTGATTCCAACAGAACGCAAACAGATGTGACATCGGATTGTTGTAACTGCATTTTCTTGGAGATAATGTCTAGTGGTCCCAGAATGCGCAACAGTAAAACAATGTTCATCATTGACGAAAAGCGTTCAAAATATTTCTTCAGCGACGATGCCTCGCCTTTCTCATTACTGTCCTTGCCAGTTAGTGACAACACAGTCAGCAGTTTCATCACGTCGACAAACCGGCTGCGAAGAGCTATCAAGGCTTGATTCCGTGATGACCAACGTGTAGGACAAAGTCGCTTTAATGTAATTGAGCAGCAGCTATTATCTTTCTGTAAGCGATTCCATCTGCTAATAGCACTGAGGAATACATACAGCTTTTCCAGCATGTCAAAAAAGTTCAGAATGTCCTTCACATTCTTAACAGCATAATTTATGACTAAATTTAATGCATGAGCACTGCAGTGAACATAACGGGCCTTTGGTGCTTTCTGCTTCATTAAAGACTGGACACCCTTGTAAGCACCACTCATGTTGGCGGCTCCGTCATATCCTTGACCGCGAATCTTCTTCAGGTCAGTGGCACTTTCAATTTCCTTTGTAATTACGGATGCCAAATCTTGACCCTTCTGGCTTTCAACATCGGTGAACCCCAAGAATGATCCCTGGATATGCAAGCTTACCGGCCTCCCTTCGTCATTCTTTTTGACAGTCACATACCAAAATATTTTGCTCAACTGATCCATCTTTGAGCAATCCACTGTTGCATCCATTATAAGAGATACAAATGGTGCATCGGCCATTTCGTCTATGATCTGCTGCTTTACCTCTCTTGCCAGAATGTAAATGATTTCATTTTGAATCGACCCGCTCAAGTACTTGGTGGTTCCTTTTGGCTGCTTCAGCAAGTTTTCCAAAACAGGATCGTACTTGGCAATTAAGTGAATGAATTCCAGGAAACATCCTCGTGAGCCGGGCCTGTCATCATCGGTGTAGCTGTCATTTTCACGGTGACCTCGAAATGCGATGTTGCCTTTTGACATGGTAATGATCAGATTCACTATGCGATCCAGAACACAGCGCCAGTACTTACGGTCTTGCATAATCTGTTTGTCGGTCAGGACATCGACAGTGACATTGTTCTTCCAATTAGTAAAAATCTGACAAGCTTTTGCGTGGGTCACTGAATTTTCATGTATCTGTATGGAACGCAACAAATTCTTCCAGTTACAAGTACCGTCAGTCCATGAATCACCAGTTCTTATCGGTGATGCAAACAGCCAACATGGAATGCAGTAGCACTTGTCACCAGCCATGCTGTAGGACAACCATGTTCTTCTGAAACTCAAGCCAGACTTCGTTTTGCGTGTGTAGAAATGTTCCTGGAAGCTGCGGCCTTTATTAAGACCTTCTGCCTGTTTCGGGAACGGACCAGGCGGCTGCAATGCACCACCCATCACAACAAATCTCTTTTCAAAAGCGCTTAATGTCTTGCTTCCAAAATATGCTCGGTCAGCAGAGGCGGTAGCAATTCTGTCGATGCACTTGATTCTGGTAGTTGGGGATTAAAGTCTTTAGGTTTTTTTAAAAAAAAATTTTTTGTTTTTTTGGAGCTGAAAGAATCAAGGTTGGTTAGACAGGGAGGGAGGGAAGTGGTGGAAGAGGTAGGATTACAGGGTCAGAGATACATTTAGGGTGAGCTGGTGAAATGGGTGGAAGGATAGTAGTTTCAGTGTGGATGGCTACAGTGGCAAGACCATTTTTTTAGGTATTTTCTTATGGCTAATTTGAAACTCTTGCTATGGTGAAGGGACTTTATTTCCAATGAGAGCTGGTTCCAGGAAGTACCTGGGTTATAGTTATAGAAGACATCCTATTTTAGTTTTAAGTTTGTAGATGTGTAATAATTCTTGGTCTGAGGCTGCGTAGAGACCTAGCAGGGGAATATTTAGATATGATGGAGGACAGGCTGGGGCAGAATGAGGGTAGATAGAGGATGGAGTGAATGATTTGTAGTTGATAAAGTTGGAGCAGGTGAGGGAATTCTAGCCAGTCTAGTTGCTGAAGGGCTAAGCAGTGGTGTGACTTGTATTTTTGGTTTGCTGCAAATCTGGCAACCTTGTTGTAGGTAGTTTCAAGTTTGGAAATAAGTGTAGAGTTTAGGTTTGTGAATATGTGACAGCTGTAGAGGTGTAGGAAGTAGTAAAGCATGAGAGAATTTTTAGGGCTGTGTTGGTTAAGTATTTCTTGTTGCAGAAGAGGTGTCCAAGTTTCTGATGAGCTTTTTTAAATAGAGTTAGTAATATGTAGATCAAACTTAAGCTGATCATCTATTGTGACACCTAGCAATTTAGTACTAGGTTCAGCTGAGCTGGTGGTGGTGTTGCTACATAGAATGGTAAATGTACTTTTGAGTGTGGTGAGGTTTTTGGGGAGGAAGAGTAGGAGCTTAGTTTTCTTTGGATTAAGTATTAGTTTGTTATCGCTAAGCCATGTTTCAGTGGTGTGGAAGGATGCTTGGGTAGCTGAGTGGAGGTCAGTAATGGTTATAACTGTAGAGTCATCAGCATATTGCACAAGAGATAACTGGGGACAAGAGGAGTAGAGTAAGTTGGTGAAAATATTAAAGAGTAGTGGTCCCAGAATGGACCCCTGGGGGACACCCATTTGTACAGTGAGGGGAGGATAGAGCAGAGAGCCATTTAACGGATTGCTGGCGGGAAGAGAGATAGCTGGAGAACCAGGAGATAGTAGGGGAAAGTTTAAGTTAGTGAGTTTGTCAAGGACGAGAGGGTGATGTGGCTCCACTGGAAGGAGAAGGCATCTGTCTTCCAGGCTGTGTGTAATGTGCTCCTGGAACAGCACCTTTTCAGTTGAGCATTTTCTTTGGTGGCAAAGAGGTCTATCTGTGGGGATTCCCATTTTTGGACTATGCTGAGAAATGTTTCCTGATGCAGGAGCCACTCATGGGGATCCACGGGGTTCTGGGTGAGATGATCTGCTAGAGTGTTTTGGGTTCCTGGGAGGTATTGTGCCATGAGATGCAACCCCAGAGAGTGAGCTGTCTCCCAGACCTGCATCGCTAGTCGATAAAGAGGGTAAGAATGGGTGCCCCCTTGTTTACTTATGTATCACATAACTGTGGTGCTGTCTTGTCTTGATGAGCAGGACCTGTAGTTTCCACTTATCTTTGAAAGCCATTAAGCCCATCTGTACTGCCACCAGTTCTTTTCAGTTTACATGCTTGTGTCTGAACTAACTTTAATAGCTGCCCTGGAATTGCAGGTGCTGACAATGAGCTGCACAGGCTGTTTCTGATGCATCTGTGGCTCGAATTTGTCCTAAGGGATGAGCCTGAAGGGAGACTCCGGTTCTGGGCATATGCCCATGTCCACCATGCACATTCCTCTTTGACGCAAGGGATCAGCTGAATTTCTGTCTCCAAGTACTGTAAGTGCTGGCACCACAGATTTCTGAGGTACCACTGCAGCTTCCTCATGTGCTGTCTGGCCAGAGGGATCACGAGGATACACAATGCCATGTAGCCTAATGCTCTTTGGAATTCCCTGGCTGAGAGGCATTGTCTCTGCATAATGTTTTGGAAGTACTGAGTCAGGAAGGAGACCTTTTCTGGAGAGAGGAAGGCCTTATGAAGAAAGAAATCCAGAACAGCCTCCAGGAAAATTATCCTGGTGGATGAGTCTGTATTGGATTTCCGAAGATTGATGGTGAACCCCAAAGAAGTAAGGAGGGTCTGACTGAAGGCTAGATCCTTCAGGAGCTTTGACTGGCTCATGGCTTGAATAAGGTAGTCCAAACATGGGTAAATTCAGATTCCCCTTGTTCTGCAGAAAGCTATCACTGGGGCTAAACACTTTGTGAAGATGTTGGGAGCAGCAGACAAGACAAAGGGCAGTGCAAAGAATTGAAAGTGACTGGTACCTGCCCCGAAGCAAAGAAATCTCCTGAAAGACTCCTCTACAGGAATCTGCAAGTAAGCATCTTTAGGTCTAAGGTGACCAATTAAGGCCTTATGAGTTTATCATGGGAGAAGCTTTTGAAGAGTCAGCATTTTGAACATTTGTACCAGCAGGGACAGATTGAGAGTGGACAGGTCTAGGATAGGGCCCCAAGAGACTTCTTTCTGAGAACCAGGAATAGCCTGGAATAGAACCCTTTTCCTCTTTGATGATCTGGAACTGGTTCCACTGTGCTCTGTGAGCAAAGGTTGTGGATCTGAGAAAAGGCCTCTGCTCTTTCATATTGTGGAACATCTGGGTAACCGGAGTACCTTAATGGCTCTTTGAAAGTGAGCTTGTAACCTTCTGAGATAACCTTCAGAACCCACCTGTCTGAAGTAATGAGGGAACAGTTTTCTTTGAACAAGGACAGTCTTCCTCCTAGTCTTCCTTCCATCTGTTCTGGGAGGGAGAGGGAGATGGGGAGGGGAAAGAGAGTCACACTTATTCTCTGCCAGGGCCCTGTGGACTAGAACTCCTCTGCCTGGGGTTTCTGAGGACCACTGTATGGGCCTTTGTGATTGCTGCTGTCTCTGGAAGTCTTTCCCTGTGAGTTTTTCTCTGGCTGCCTTTTGAGTGAAATGGAAAGGACCAAGGTTTAGGTTCATAGGTTAGTACTAAGCTAACGGCCCTTGAGCCATTTTAAGCCTAGCTAATTATCCCTTGTGAGACTCAAACCCTGCACTTTGTCTTTGTAAGGCAAACACCTTAACCATTAGGCCACCCTCCCAACGGGAAAATTTCTATTAAACCAAGAAGGCTGAACTTGGAGAAAGTCCTTGACAGTTTCCATAGAATTTCCACCTTTTTTAGCACAGCCTCAGCATTTGGCCTAAAAAAGAAGTCCTTATCCAGGGCAGCATCAAGAAGTTTGGATTTTACATGGTCTGGTAGGGTCTGTTGACTAAGCCAAGCATGCCTTCTAATGACAGAGTCGGATAGAGCAGCATGGCCAGAGGCCTCCGTGGCATCACAGCCACACTGCAAGGACTGTCTAGCCACTTTGGAGCTGGAATGGCAAAGTTCCAACAATTCTTTGGAAGAGTTCTTGTCCTCTAAGGAGGAAATCTTCTGTTTCATTCTATCTAAAATACTTTGTTGGTATTTTATCACTTGAAACTGGCAATTGAAGGCCCTCATGGTTAGAGTGGAGGAGGTGTAGACTTTTTTTTTTACTTACCAAACCTATCAATGGCCCTGCTTTCCTTGTCAGTGGGTAAAGTTTTTTGAAGAACTGACTTTCGTTCCCTTGGGACCTGGAGTCACCACTTCTGAGTTAGCAGAGGAGTTTTTGAAGAGGTATTTGTGCGAGTCCAGCACCCTGTAAAATCTGTTTTTTGAGGGGCTGGAGGAAGAGTCTGGGTTCAGGGAGGAATCCATAAAAACATCCTCTGCCACTTCCAGTACACAAGGAATAGCCAAAGGTTTGTGTTCTGGGAGTCAAGGAACTCCCTAACCAATTTTTATATTGTGAGTATTCCTGTGCCTCACATTGGAAATGCTCCCTCATGGCATAGAGTATTTCTCCAAAGGTGACGTCTTCAGGAGGTGAAGCTGAAGGCAGATTCTCATCAGAATCAGAATCTTCAAGGGGAGAATGTAATGGCCCTCCTCAAAGACAGGACCCTCTAGGTCAGAATCCTCATCTGAATCAGGGGGTTCTGAAAAAACTTCAGGGATGGGATCCCTCTTCATTTTCCTGGGGAAGATTCTAAATGGGCTTGCCTGGCTCTGACTAAGGAGATGAAGTCCTCAGCTAACCTGACCAGGTCTTGCTGATAATCTGCTCTGTGGGAGCCTGTAGGCCTAGGCATGAGACCTGAAGTAGATCCTTTCTTGGAGATATCTTTAGCCTTGGGCTTGGGTATGTCCACTATCCTGATGCCACTCTCTTTGTAAGGCTGAACCGATGCCGGTAGACACCTCATAGGGACATCACAGGTACAAGATCGCTCATCTAAAGGAGAGACCTGTTTAGTGACTTCAGACCCAACCGATGAACCAAAAGCCAAGGCATGTGCAGAAGTTGAGGGGACTGGACAGTATGTCGGACTCCAACAGGGTCTCAACAGAGGCCTGCACCATCAACTTGGTTGCAGAAGGGGGTGCGAAAGCACCTTGCCTACCGCAGTGATAATGAGCATTGGGGGACTTGCCAATGGTGAATGACTGTTGTCAGAGGCCCTAAGTTTGGGCCTTTTCCCCCATCTTTCTTACGCTTAGGGAGCTCAGTCTCAGGACGACCAGTGGATGCCATCAAACAATGCGAGGAGGATAACAAACTAAGATGATTAGCTAAGATTTTGGCCCTACATCTAACAGTCCCGGAATTGAAACAGGTGCTTGTTAAGAGAAAAAGTTTTAAAACACATTATTATTATTTGTCTCTTTCTCCCATAGCAAAATGAATATGCTATTTGCTGAAGTGTTGGTAAGAAAAGGTCATTGAATCATGTTTATTAAAGATGGGCTTTACCTATGATAGATGTAGTTTGCTTATGAACTTGAATAACATCTGTTTTCTATACTTCTGAATAAGAGTTAATTTACAGAGGCAAGCTGTGAAAAATTCCAGCTATCACTGTTGAACTAAGTATTCTACACTAACTGTGGTTTTGAGGTAAACGTTCTACACTAACTGTGGTTTTGAGGTAAACATTCTACACTAGCTGTGGTTTTGAGGTAAAGCATTCTTTTCTGAGGTAAATTGTGATCCTAGATGTTTTTCATAGCCAACTGTCAACTGCTAGAAATGCAACAAAAGCTATTTTGGTTAGTAACAGGAAAGTATAAAAGTTGATGTCAGTAACCAAGCTGATCAGATTGAGATCATCTTGGCCAACATGTTGCTGTAATCTGGTTAGCAGTTAATAAAGGAAATTTTCATAACCTGAGGCAGATGTGACTCGCTTGAATTTTTTCTTCTGACATTTTGGTCCTTCGGACCGGAAACCTCTACGAAGATAAGGATCAGACTGACAGAGAGACCGAAAAACCTGTGCAGGTGAGGGTTTCTCATCTTAAGATTCCCTCGACGGAAAGCCCTCGGACTGATTTGTCGTTGGAAAGAGGCCGGCCGCTCTCTGATCCCTATCTGAGGGACGGTTTCCGAACCAAAAAGGGGAAACGGAGTCTCATCTGGTTCAGGTAGGATGAAAATACCTTTTTTTCTTTTAATTTAATTTAACCTTGTCGACAGGGGTTTTATTTTGTCGACAGGGGTTTTATTTTTAGTTAAGGGTGGGTAGGAATAATTATTAAGATTATTTTGTTAGGATTATCTGTTATTTTGTTAGGATCCCCGTTAAGATAGCCTCATTTTGTAATAAGCCCTATAAAAATAATTTTGATGCAGTCCTAAAATATACAGTCCTAAAATAAGAAATCTAGGAAAACATGGGTTCAAGTTGCTGCAAGTGTGAGAGTGATGTCTGTTTAAATGTTGATGCTAAGTATATGAAAAGTTTAAACAAAAATAATGTTAAATTTTTGAGAAGTGGAAGTTGAAATATGATTTTGATGGTACACTGAATAAGAATGCCTGTGCAAAATTGGTTAGAGATTTCAAAAAGGATGCAGGAACTAGAACTAAAAAGCAAAGACAATTGGGATTTCCCCAAGCACAAAAATGGTTAGAAGAAGCAAATAAACGAGCTATAAAAGAAAAACAGTGTCATGAAAAAGAGAACATAAATCAAAAGGGATCACTGGTGCCAAGTGGAAAAGTAGCTTTATTTTTAGATAAGGAGGATGAGCACACAGTTTGTGCAGTACAAAGGCAGGCAACCGCCCCACCGTATGGTGAAATTGCTGCTGCCATACCGGGGGAACCTCCTCAATATCAGTCTGAAGATGTGGGATCTGTACAGCAGGGTGGGTTATTAGCTGCTCAAGGAAATGTTGTGACCCCGCCAATTTACCCACAAATTCCCGTAGTACCTAAGGTTGCTTTGCAACAGGTAGACCAACCTATGCAGTTAAGGTCAGGCCCAGCAGGGCAAGGACGTTGGGCTATTAAACTTTCTGACCATTCAGAAGCTCTTCCCTTAATACAAGTTGCAAACCCACAAGCAGGAGATGTTGGACAAGAACCAACTATTTTAGTTTATCGTCCCTTGGCTAGAGAGGATATAAAACAAGCTACGGATGGTATTCCTCACCCCAAGGTTAATTTTCAAAAGTTTTCTGAGGACATAGTTGGTATGCGTTTAAGTTATCATTTAAATGGTTTAGAAGTAGAACAAGTAGTGCGACAAATCTTAGGTCCAGATTGGCACTTAGTTTGTAGTACTTGGACATGTAAGGCAGATGACGGCACTACATTAAAGCATGATTCTGGGGTGTTAGACACACGAGTCACTGATCTGTTAAAGAGAATTTCTGATAAGTGGCATCCAAGAGCAGATTGGACAGTAATAAATCAGTGCATTCAAAATGATGATGAATCTGTAGATCATTATATTGTAAGACTGACAGAAGTGTTCAATAACCATTGTGGAATGACAATTCCGCAGGATCAGACTAATGATAGTCCGTATGAACAGCAATTAAAGAATGCTTTCCTTAAAGGTTGTAAGGCTCCGATAAGTAGTTTTATTACTAAGCACATGGTAGATCATAGAGCATGTAGACTGCAACCTTTGTTTGAATATGCACGGCATGCTGAGCGACATTTCAATCTAAAAAAGAAAAAGAAAGTACAAATGTTGGCAATAGGGGATGATGGTGGTATATTCTTAGTACAGGACCAAAGGGGGCAAGGGCGCTGTGGTGGCATACAAAAACGTGGGGGCCCGCAATGGGACATGTTAAATGAACTGGGTGGACATTCAGCCTATAGGGAAAGGTTACAACGTGGAGAATGTTTTAAATGTGGTAGATGTGGGCACTTCGCTGCCGACTATGAAGAGTGGCAACATCCCCCACAGCTTACGGAACAAGGGCTCCGCATGACTATATGATAGTAAAGAAAGGCGCCATCTTCATTATGGGGATAGTGAAGAGGCAGACACTCTCTACGATGAATGTCAGAAACACTCTAATGGAAGGGCGGGATTGTGACTGTGAAGTCATAAACCTGGCAAATTTGGGTATTGCTATGCATCTAGATCAGAAACCCATGATAGAGTTTTTTGGTTGAGGGACAAAAAGTGGAGTTTTTATGTGATTCAGGTGCATCGCGTACACTTTTGGGTCCAGCAGTTCTGCCTCCGAACTGCAAAACAGATGAGTTTGTCCTTGTAAAAGCGGCAAACGGGAAAATATATAAGGAACCACTGTCTCATCCTCTACTGTTCACAGATCCGCAAACAAACCAAACTGTTAGGTGTAGGGTAATTATATCAAAAGTTTGTCCAGTTAATTTACTAGGAAGAGATTTGATGCATGTGTTTGGAATAGCGGCAATTCCCACACCTAAAGGTATTGAGGCAAAAAGATTAGCAGATGGCTTAGTAGTACAGGGAGTACAAGACTTGTTTTACTGGTATAGCTTAGACTTGATTTCAGACGGCCCGGGGAGGGTTGATACAGAGTTGATCAATGTAGCTCTAAGTAAATTAGGGGCAGGTCACTGCAGGTTGCGGCGCACTTACATTGTACTATGTTCTATAAGGCCCTTGGTCCGGATAAAGAATTTGACTTGATTTCAGACGGCCCGGGGAGGGTTGATACAGAGTTGATCAATCTAGCTCTAAGTAAATCTAGGAGCGGGTCACCGCAGGTTGCGGCGCACTTACATTGTACTATGTTCTATAAGGCCCTTGGTCCGGATAAAGAATTTGACTTGATTTCAGACGGCCCGGGAGGGTTGATACAGAGTTGATCAATCTAGCTCTAAGTAAATCTAGGATGGTCACCGCAGGATGCGCCTTACATTGTACAATGTTCTATAAGGCCCCTGGTCCGGATAAAGAATTTGAAAAAGAATTCTTTAAGCACAAGTGTGCAAGGATAATTTTGAATGATATGTTTTGGGATACACAAGGTAATACAGTAGTAACCTGTATTTTGACTAAGGAAATGAGTTCTTTATATCGCTCAAGTTATAGCCCACATATCTCAGTTACTACAGCAGTGGGGACACATTGGGTAGATTTGGCGAAAAAGGTAACGGTTTGGGACACAATGTCTGAAAGTCAGTTGAAAGATCAACAGATCCAGGCACAAAGATTAAATTAGGTGACTTGGGCACGACCAAGTGTGCACCTCAGGGATGACAAAACAGAAATGGCATGACAAATCCTCCTAACTCAAGAGGAAGATAGTGCGTTAAGTGCCTTGCCTGTAGATTTATGGTCAAAAGGTAAAGGAGATGTAGGATTAATGAAAACAGCAGGTGAAGTTTGTATAACTGCAAAGTCAGGTTTTAGACCTCGTAAGCACCAATATCCACTAAGTAAGCAAGCAGAGGAAGGAATTAAACCAGTTATTGAACAGCTAAAACAGGTAGGAATTCTTGTTGAATGCCCAGATTCACCCTGCAATACTCCGTTGTTTCCTGTAAAGAAACCGGATGGGTCATGGAGGTTGGTTCAGGATTTACAAGCAGTTAATTCAACTGTGATCCCAAGAGCACCGGTGGTCCCTGACCCCTATACATTACTTAATGATTTACTACCTCAACACAGATATTTTTCTGTCATAGATATAAGCAATGCTTTTTTCTCCATACCACTACACAAGGAGAGTAGATTTTGGTTTGCATTCACTTTCCAAGATAAAAGATACACATACACCAGATTGCCACAGGGTTATTGTGAGAGTCCGACAATATTCGCACAAGAAATGGCTGCGAATTTAGCTCAGTTTGTTCCCCCAGAGGGAAGCCAGGTCCTGTTGTACATAGATGATATTTTATTGGCCTCACCCACGCAGGAAAGTTGTAGAAAGGATACCCTTGCCCTTCTTAGTTTTTTAGCTGAGCAAGGACATAAAGTAAATAAAGAGAAGTTACAATTGTGGAAAGCACAAGTAAAGTACTTGGGTTACTTAGTCCCGCAGGAAGGTAGACAATTGGAAAATAAAAGAAAACAAGCAATTTTTGAAGCACCTACGACTAAGCGGGAGATGATGTCGTTTTTAGGTGTGACTAATTTTTGTAGAAGTTGGATTCCTAATTATGCTGAAGAAGTAAGGCCATTGACCGCACTGATCTATGACACTCCCGTGGCAGCTAAAAGTAATATACAGTGGACAGATAAGGCAATACAAGCATTTAATAGAATTAAGCAATTGATAGCAGGATCCTCTGTTTTGGGTTTTCCGAACTATTCTAAGCAGTTTGTACAAATGGTTGATTGTAAAGCAGGATATATGACTTCGGTTCTGGTACAAGTACATGGGGATAAACAGAGACCGATAACCTTTTATTCCTCCGGATTAGATCCTGTTGCAAGGGCATTGCCACATTGTGTTCAAGCTGTAGTGGCAGCCGCCATGGCAGTGCAAGCCTCAGCATCATTAGTTTTGTTTCACCCATTAAAATTGCGAGTTCCACATTCAGTAGCTACCATACTTTTGCAAGATAAGATAACCTTTTCATCTCCTAGTTGACATTTGTCATGTATGACAGTGCTGCTGACACAGCCACATATGACCACAGAAAGATTTACTACTCTTAATCCGGCGACACTTTTGCCGACTCCAGAAGAAGGTACTCCACACGTTTGTTTAGACAGCATTCATGACAAAGTACTTCTCCGACCAGATTTAACGGATATTCCGTTGGTAGATTCTGATCTTGTTTTGTTTGTAGACGGATCAGCAAAGAAGGACACTGTAGGAAAAACACTAGTAGGGTATGCAGTCACCACATAAACTGAAGTTTTGGAAGCAAAAGGATTGTCAAACATTTATTCTGCCCAAGCAGCTGAGTTAGCGGCTTTGACTCGAGCTTGTACCTTAGGGGAGGGTAAAAAAGTGACAATTTACACAGATAGTCAATATGCTTTCTCCACTGTGCATGTTTTCGCCCAATATGCTTTCTCCACTGTGCATGTTTTCGCCAAACAATGGAAGAATAGGGGAATGGTTACTGTGACAGGCAAACCAATAAATCACAGAGATTTAATTTTACAGTTGTTAGATGCAGTGCAATTATCACTCCAGATAGCGATATGTAAATGTTCCGCACATACCAATAGAAAAAATCCTGTCTCCAGGGGAAATGTCCTTGCTGATATGGCTGCAAAAAAGGCAGCTCAAGAAAATGATTTGCTTTTACATGACAATGATTTAGAGCCCGGACACCTCTTAGACTTAGAGATACTAAAAGTAATGCAAACATTGACATCACAAAAAGAAAAATGTTGTTGGGTGAAATATGGTATCACTCAACAGGATGGGTTGTATAGGGCATCAGATGGCAAAATGGTATTACCCTCAAACCTTTTTAGATATGCTGCATTGGTTAGCCATGGACCTGCCCATGTAGGAGTACAGACAATGGTTCAAATAGTGTCTAAGGTGTTTTGGTGTAAAGGATTTTCAACTTATGCAAAGCAATTCTGTTTATCTTGTTTATTATGTGCAAAGTATCATGCTCAGGGGAGAGAAAAAAAATCTCAGCAGGCATTCCCTACCCCTCCATATCCATTCCACACACTCTGTATGGACTTTATTGAGTTGACACCTTCAGAGGGAAAAAGGTTCTGTCTAGTTATAATTGATGCTTTTTCTAAGTGGGTAGAAGCTTTTCCAGTAAAGCATCCTGATGCACACACAGTAGCAAAGCTTTTGACAACAGAAATAATTCCCCGATTTGGCCTTCCAAGGCGCATTTATAGTGATAATGGGTCTCATTTTGTAAATCAGATTGTGCAGAAGTTGGGTCAAGTGTTTCAAATTGATCTCAAGTACCATTGTGCTTATCATCCACAGTCAGCTGGACTGGTGGAGCGACACAATGGTGTCCTGAAGAGTAAGCTCCGCAAGCTGATGGCAGAAACACATAGATCCTGGACTGCGTGCCTTCCATTGGCAGTCCTGTACATGCGAATCTCACCCTCCTACAAAGGACTTACACCATCTGAACTTTTGTTTGGGAGACCATATTACGTCCCGCAGTGGCAAGGATTGTTGCCAGAGGAACGTGAGGGGGGTGAGGATCTGGCGGATTATATGAAGAAGCTGCTAAATGTCAAGTCTCTTGTAACCAATGACTCCTTTGCAGATTCCAGAAGTGAAACCTTGTTAAGCGTGGCACCCGGGGACTGGGTGTGGATCCAAATTGTGAAAAGAAAGAACTGGTCATCCCCCAGGTGGGAAGGCCCATATCAAGTACTTATCTCGACACCTACAGCTGTGA
Source organism: Protopterus annectens (assembly GCF_019279795.1). Taxonomy (NCBI): domain Eukaryota; kingdom Metazoa; phylum Chordata; order Ceratodontiformes; family Protopteridae; genus Protopterus; species Protopterus annectens. Next base: position 1,084,878,803 of record NC_056733.1, on the reverse strand, counting down.
AGATCGCAGAGAGGACTTCATGGATTCATATCACCCACTGTAAAAAACTCAAGACTTTTCCTTCTACCATTGATGTTGGTCAGACTCCATCGGACCCCTGAACGCAAAGTCTGACTACAAAGGAAGGATGGCCATGTTCAACTGGTACTTGAACTATTACTTGATGATGATTTTGGTGGCGAAAGTAAATATGTCCATACGAGAAGGAACAGTTGTGAGAGAAAAGGGAATGGTGGTGCTGCAAGCGCAAACAGGTGTTACTACTGTGTTCAAGGTAAAACTTTGTAAAGGAATTTTGGACTGTTCTAAATGGAACAGTAATGATTTCCTGACTCTTGCAAAATACTTGTGCAATAGAGACTGTGCGTCCTGGTCAAATGTTTGTTGGTCAACAAATGTGAACGGATGGGAAACAAGTGGTGCAGTGATACCGGAGAAAGATAAGAGCAGGCAACAAAGAATAAAAATTGCGCATTTCCAAGGTACTGAAGTAATTACTATAACCATCGTGTCACCACAAGAAAGTGATTCAGGAGTTTATGGAATCGGAGTGTCCCTTCCAATTGGAACTGATCCTTTAGGGACTTTCCAACTTAAAGTGCAAAGCCTTAAAAATGCTACAAGTAAAGCAGATTTTGCCTTCACAGAAGAAGAACAGTTGTTACTCGAGACGGGATTTGTACACCATAATGAATGGTTATCTTGGGTTAGATATAGTACCCGAGAGGCACATCGTGAGAACTGTGTTTCTTGTGCTGAAGGTAAACAGCAATTAGCGACAGTCCTATTGATGCAAGCTGTAGGTAACCTAACGTGTCTGTTAAAGTTATACTTCAACAAAACTGAAGATAAATGCAAAAATGAAACCCAGCGTTTTCCAGTCATAAGCAAAGTTGAGAAACCGCCTACAGCGATTTCTTATCCAGGTTCGTATATGTGCATTTCCAGAGATGGCACAGGAAAAAATTAAGGCAACATGGGACAGAATTATTGCAATGTTACTGTGAATGGCAATGAGAATCCATTTCTGGAGAACCAAACTCATAGTTTAGCAGACGTTTGGTGGTTATGTGGAGACAACAAACTCAGATCAAGGCTTACAATTCCCTGGAAGGAAACTTGTGCACTTGTAAAGTTAATTCTGACATTCTACATTTTCCCAGTTCCAGCAAGCAATTTCATAAGAGAAGCTGAAATAAAGCTGAGGTGGTTAAATAAGAGAAAAAGAGAGGCACCGAAGCAATCCTTCGATAGCAGCGTCTACATCGATAGCATTGGTGTACCAAGAGGCGTGCCTGATGAATACAAAGCAATAAACCAAATAGCGGCTGGTTTTGCATCCATCTTTGTCTGGATTCAACTGAATAAGAATGTGAACTGGATCAACTACATTTACTATAACCAGCAGTGTTTTGTGAACTATACCAAAGATGCATTAAAAGGCATTGCTGAACAACTGGAGGCCACTTCGCAGGTGGCATGGCAGAATCGAATTGCGTTGGATATGCTCCTGGCCAAAGAAGGAGGAGTTTGCAAGATGTTTGGGACTTTCTGTTGTACATATATTCCGAATAACACTGCCCCTGATGGGAGCATCACTCGAGCTTTGAAAGGTTTGGAGATGTTATCCGAAGAATTGGCAGAGAACTCTGGGGTAAGTAATCCCTTTACAGACTTTCTACGAGCGTGGTTTGGAAAATGGAGTCATCTCATCAGCAGTTTCCTGGTGTCTGTTGGAGTCGCTGTGGCTGGTGGTATGTGGTTGCTGTTGTATACCCTGTATCAGAGGTCTTCTATAAAGACTGGTTGATACTGCTGTTATGAAGACGATGTACCAGCAGTTGCAACAGACTGGTGAAAGTGAATACATTGAAATGTGACTTTTGCAAATGTTTTGAAGTTTAAAATTTTGTCTTGCAAATGAAGTAATGTATGCAAAGAAAAGCTTAAGTTTTTACCATACATTGCTGAAATAAAAAGACAAATAAAAGTGTTTTGAGGGGGGAAATGTTAAGAGAAAAAGTTTTAAAACACATTATTATTATTTGTCTCTTTCTCCCATAGCAAAATGAATATGCTATCTGCTGAAGTGTTGGTAAGAAAAGGTCATTGAACCATGTTTATTAAAGATGGGCTTTACCTATGATAGATGTAGTTTGCTTATGAACTTGAATAACATCTGTTTTCTATACTTCTGAATAAGAGTTAATTTACAGAGGCAGGCTGTGGAAAATTCCAGCTATCACTGTTGAACTAAGTATTCTACACTAACTGTGGTTTTGAGGTAAACGTTCTACACTAACTGTGGTTTTGAGGTAAACATTCTACACTAGCTGTGGTTTTGAGGTAAAGCATTCTTTTCTGAGGTAAATTGTGATCCTAGATGTTTTTCATAGTCAACTGTTAGAAATGTAACAAAAGCTATTTTGGTTAGTAACAGGAAAGTATAAAAGGTGATGTCAGTAACCAAGCTGATCAGATTGAGATCATCTTGGCCAACATGTTGCTGTAATCTGGTTAGCAGTTAATAAAGGAAATTTTCATCACCTGAGGCAGATGTGACTCGCTTGAATTTTTTCTTCTGACAGTGCTAAAGCGACAACTGGTAATATTATGATCGGGCCCTAGACAGGTGGCGCACAAGGAATGGAAGTTTTGGTAAGGGATTGGCTTACTACAGCAGAGACAATTGTTAGCCTTATCTGACATTAAAGCAAGAAAAAGAGTTCTCCAACAGGGTACTTCGCTTTAGAAGACTTCTCTGTGGTGCGAAGAGACCGATGCACTGAATACTGTTTCAGGCTTCAATGGCAAGAAGAGACAGATGTCATGGGTTTGGCTGGCTCCCTTTGTAACCAAGTGTACTGACATCAGGGTAGGGTGTCTGCCAGCCTTAGCAGGAGGGAGAGTGTTTTTACTCTGGTAGTCAGGCTGGTCAAGGGCTTCCACAGCAGGAAATCCCACAAATCAGGACTGCAAGTGAAACATAAAGAACAACATCTAGTTAAATAACTGGTGTTATTCCAGTGGAATCCAGTGTACATCAGTATGGGATGGAATGTTAGACAGTCCAACCTGCTTCACAAAGGATAGCCTGTACTTCTTATTCCAAGCAGACTGGCTAAGGCCTTTGTTGCCCTTATAGTACATTATTAGGCAGGATACAGCTAATGGAGATTCCAGTGGAACAATTATTTAAAACCAGAAACCTGGATCACATTAAGGGGGCTTTTTTCAGAAGAAATATCAACAACAAATCACCTAAATCTTGTGCAGTTACTGAGACTTAGTTTAAATGTAAAGAAAGCACTCCCCCTTACTTGGGTATAGTGCCAACCATACCTGATGTCACATGTGGTGGCACACAACTCCAGGTCACCTTAAATAGGAACAGCTATCAACTTGCAGTCTGTTTCAGGACACCAACTGTGTCTCCTAGTGATCATATAAGATTCCCAGATGTACTTTTACTCCCCATTAACAAGAATTCCATTATACTGGGATAGACTGGTGTCCCTATACTTCCAATGTCCAGTATGTCTGAAGTTCTTAGACTTGATAAAAACTCCCTGGAACAGAAAATTAAACCCACTAGAGGAAACAATATTCCTAAACTGTTCTTTACAAATATAGACAACTTCATGCAATATTCCTCTGCTATCTCCCTCCCTGGTTAAGTTGAACAACAAACTTGAGACATCCTTCACAAAGCCCTTGCAGCAAATATTTCTGAATAAGATATTTCAGATATCACAAACTCTTCCAATTATGTGATGAGATTTCAGCCCTGACACAGCAGGTAGCTAAACAAAAACAGTTCTAGGCCCACTTAGATAAATATGTATAGAGTTATTAGTTCCAACCATAGCAAAATAAAATGGAAATTTAAGAACAAATTACCCTGGTGGTTCACCAACATAAATTTTGCAAGAAAAGAAAAAAAAAAAAAAAAAACTCTTTTTAAATTATACATACCAAGAATAGTATCAAACATACTTATTTATTTTACATTTGCGGATCAGGGAAGTCTGGTTGGGCACAAAGGCCCATTTTCAGAAGTAAACTAAGAACCTGACAACTGCTATTATGTCTACTAAAGGAACCCATGAACTTAGGTTAGCAGCTGAAGCCAAGGACAATTACAAATAGTTCTTCAGTTATGTTACGGAGCTAAGGTACGTCACCCAACATTATTCAGAACTAATTCAAAATGGCACCTCCCATTATGACCCAATATACTAGCAAAGAAATTCACTGCTAGCTGTATGCCTGTGATGTCTACCCAAAGCCCAGTTATTCCCTGAATCTCTTACAACCCTTAATATCTCAAAGAAACATGCACTGAAAGTTGCTAGCCAGGACCAAAAATACTTCTATGAAGCCTGAAAACATACCTGGACCTTTAATAAATAGTGTTACTCATGTCCTCGTAGAGTCACTCCTCAGACTATTCAACCTATATTTACATGAAGGTTTGGACCCTGAGGTTTTTCACCTTGCAGTGGCGATGCCCCTTCATAAGTGTGGCCCTACCCCTGACCTCAGGAATTGTACACCAAACACTGCTCAACTGCTCCCTTAATTTTACATTGAGCAGCTATCACACATCACTAACAAAATCTAGGGGATTACTGACAAAGATCTGTGCCCCCCCCCCCCCAAGTCCTTTTTTGCACACTTTTTTGTCTGCAGGATGTGCAGCCACATATGTTTACCTCACAGAATGTAAATGATTTAAGCTTAATCCCAGTAACAGTCAACATATACACCTATTAAAACTAATTTGGCCCTGAAACTCTGACGGCTTCCTCCTAAGACTTCTTCAGCACCTGAACAACAGCAGCTATCTGCTGATGAAAGGTATAACGTTAAGCACGGAGTCATTTAGTTTATTAATCATGGTTTTACTGATTCCCCTAGTCATCTGGTATGTTATCCTGAATACCAGATTAATTTGGAACTGGAGTGCATTATTCATTTTGATTTGGCTAACACTGGAGCAAGGAAGTTCGCTCTTTGTCCAACTGTCGTGCAATCTCAGAGTCAGTATATTTAGAAATGTGTCGTTGGGGGGGAGGAGTGCAAAAGGCTTGGAAAAAAATGTGCTTTAGTTGTTTTGGCATGGGCCTGTGCTTGTGTGTTGTTTAGTTTGCTGCTTAGCAAGACCGGATAACACCAAGGTTATTTAGTCTACTGTTGTGTGACCTCAAAACAGTATATTCAAGGGTGTGGGTCTGGTCTCCTATTCAAGAAAAGAACAGTTGTGTACACTTACCATAAATGTAGATGTTCGAGTGTATTCACTGTTGCAGTCATCACATTTTGGTTATCTGCTTGCAGTAGCCCTCAGTGGGCCTGATTAACAAAATCTTGGGTCCTGCGTCGGTTGCTGTCCCTTCTTCCGTGACGTCAGGTCGTCCGCCGATGGCATTACATCACTTTTTCTTTCCCCACATGCCAGGTGCCCCCCTAATGGGAAGCAATTAAATCTATAAATATACAAGGTTATACCTCCAACAAAAAAGCACATACACCAAAAAGCTTTTAAGCATAGTAAAAAGGAATAGAGGTACAGCCAAAAGAAATCAGGGGGCTGGAGGGAGGGTAACCAGGACTGCAACACACTCAAACATCTACATTTATGGTAAGTGTACACAACTGTACTATGTTCTTCATGTTTCACTGCTGCAGTCATCACACTTGGGTAGATTCCCAAAGCTAAGGACGGGAGGAGGAATTTAGACAGCATTAGGACCAGCTATAAGGCCCTGCAAGACTGCAGTGGCAAAGCCAGCTCTGGATTTAGAGAAAATTGTCAGATGGTAATGCTTGGTGAAAGTATGTACAGAACTCCAGGTAGCAGCTTCTATGATGTCCCTGGTAGGGACAGCTCTGAGAAAGGCTGTAGAGGTAGATGCAGCCCTAGTTGAGTGGGGTCTAATTCCCTGTGGGATAGGATTTACATGGTGCTCGTAGCAGAAATGAATGCAATGGCCTATCCATTTGGAAATGGTTTGCTTTGAAATAGCCTTCCCCTCGGCCCCTGCAATAAATGCCACCAGCAGTTGGTCAGATTTCCTTTGAGGTTTAGTCCTGTACAAGTAGAATCTAAGTTGTCTGTGCACATCTAAGGAGTGCAGCATCCATTCCCCTTTGTTCTGTGGATTAGGAAAGAAGGTTGGCAAATGAATGCACTGATTGAGGGCCACAGTGGATACCACCTTGGGCATGAAGGAGGGATTGGTCCTGAGAGCATGAAAGATGATGAAAGGCTCCACTGCCATAAGGGCCTGTAATTCAGATACCCTTCTTGCTGAAGTGATTGCTAAAAGGAAAGCTGTTTTCCAATAAAGGAATTTTAAGTCTGCAGTAGCAGCTGGCTCAAAAGGAGGAAGAGCGAGTTTTTCCAATAAAAAGTTAAGGCCCATGCTGGAGTTGGAGCTCTCCTGGGTGGTCGTAAATTTTTGGCCCCTCTGAGGAACTGCTTGAGCAGTGGATGAGAGAAGAGGGGAGGTTCTGCACTATAATGAGCTGAAATGGCTGAGGCATGAATTTTGATGGAGGAGAAAGACAGGCCCTTGTGAAGCATCTCAGTTAAGTATTGTAAAATCTGAGGTAAATTGGGCACTGCTGTACTCATCCCTTGAGATTGGTTCCAGGCACAGAATCTTTTCCATTTTTCAGCATAAGATTTTCTAATACTAGGCCTCCTTGCCTCTGAGGGATGAAAAAGGAGAGATTAAGTAATTAGCCAGGCTGCTAGGTTCAGTGTTTGAATCTGAGGGTGCAGGATCTGGTTCTCCTGATGAGACAATAGGATAGGAGTCTGGGGCAGGTGCCATGGGGCCAACAGTGACACACTGTGCAAGAGGGGGGTACCTGTGTTGGCGTGGCCAGTCTGGTGCAATCAAAATCGTCCTTGGTTTGTCTTGTTTGATCTTTAGCAGTACTTTGGAGAGCAGAGGCAGAGGAGGAAAGGGATAAACTGATAGGTTTTTCCAGCTGAAGGACAGAGTATCCACTTTCCAAGCTTGTTTGTGGGGAGTCCTTGTGAAAAATTTGTCCAATTGATAGTTCTGGGGGGAGGCAAAAAGGTCTTTATCTGGGTTCTCTCATTTGCTTGTCAACATGTTGAAAATCCTTGGTACCAGTTTCCACTCGTGTGGGTCCATGAGGTTTCTGCTTAGTTCGTCTGCCAGTGTATTCAGTTTTCTTGACAGGAATTGAGCATGTAGGTGCAGTTGGTAGCTCAGGGCTGTGTTCCACAATGCCATGGCTAGCCTTGCAGAGGGGGTAAGAATGTGTACCTCCCTGATTGTTTATGTACCACATAACAGTGATGTTGTCCGTCTTTACCATTAATTGTCCTGGAAGAATGTGTAATTGAAGGCTGTCAGAGCATTCTGTACAGCTAACATTTCTTTTTGACTGATATGCAGATGCATTTGATTTGGGTTCCATTGGCCCTGAATGCACTTCCCTGCCAGGTGAGCCCTTCATGCATAGTCTGATGCATCTGTTGTTAGGGTTTGGGCGGCAGGGGGTAGTGTGAATGGTAGCCCCTTGTTTTGGTGGTAGGCCTCTGCCTACCAAAGAAACTCTAGGCATAGGCAAGGTATGATAGGAATCATTGCTTCTAGATCCTGAGAATGTTAACACCATGGACTTTTTATATACCATTGTAGTTTCCTCATATGCAGTCTTGCATATGGAATTAGAAGAATGCAGGAGGCAATGAACCCCAAGGCTTATAGTATTTGCCTTGCACATAGCAGGGTTTTTGTGGCCACTTGCTTGAAGTAGGTTGTCAAATGAATTTGTTTCTCTGGCGCGAGGAAAGCCATCTGGGAAGTTGTATTCAAGCTTACTCCCAGGAATATAATTTGTTGACAGGGTACCAGGTGTGATTTCTTTTCGTTTATGGTGTACCCCAAACAAGTTAGCACCCTTTGTACAAAGGCCAGATGATTCAAAGGTATGTCCTGGCTTTCTGCCTGAATTAAACAATCGTCCAGGTATGGGTATATTTGAATATTTCTTTGCCTGCAAAATGCAATGACTGGAGCTAGGCACTTTGTGAATACCCTGGGCAAAGCAGATAAGCCAAAGGGCAGTGTAGAGAACTGATAGTACGTGTAGCCTGCTTTGAAGCGTAGGTATCTTCTGCAAGATTCCCTGATTAGGATATGCAGGTATGCTTCCTTTAAATCTAGTGTTGCCAACTAGCCGTCTTTGCCTAGCATAGGGAAAAACTGGTGGAGAGTCAACATCTTGAATTTTGGAATCACCAAAAAGGTGTTTAGAGTAGACAGGTCTAGGATAGGACTCCATGAACTGTCTTTTCTGGGTACCAGGAAAAGTTTCGAGTAGAAACCTTGTCCCTTTTCCTCTTCTGGTACCAACTGAATAGCCCCATGCTTAAAAGAGAAGGTACTTGCTTTTGGGCCTCTGCCCCCTGATTTGGGGGTAGATCTGGCCATCCGCTTGGTGTTGGTAACGTGTGGAAGTGAAATCTGTATCCCAGGGACACTATATTTAGAACCCATTTGTCCTGGGTAATGAGTTCCCAGTTCTTTGCATGAAGAGCAGTCTTTTCCCTCAAAGGGGCAGTTAGTTAGTTGAGAAGTGCTTGGAAGTTTTAAAAATAAGTCACTGAGACAGTTTACCATAGGGGGAGTTTTATTACTCCCAGATTTGGAAGTGGAGCCCCCCCCCCCCCCCACTGCTTAGTCCTGTATGTACCCTGGGACTGAAGCCTGGGAGCTCTGCTGGATCTGGGTTTGGACTGAGAAGGTCTGGAAGAGGCAGGAAAAGACCAATTCTTGGAAGGCCAATGCCTACTAAACCTTGAAGGTTGTACTTGTACAAAATCTTTAACAGTTTACATAGATTTTGCTTTTTCCTCCATCTTTTTAAGAACGTCTTCTGCCTTGTTGCCAAATAGGCGGTCCTGGTTTAAGGGAGCATCCAGTAATTTCGCTTTAACATGATCTGGCAAGGATTGCTCCTTAAGTCAAGCATGCCTTCTAAGTACACACCCAGTTACAGCAGCCCTGCAAGATGCCTGTAGAGAATCAAAATCACATTGCAAAGTATGTTTTCCAACTTGTTCAAATGAGTGCAGTAAATCCTGTAAATCCTTACTGTCAGCACAATTGGGAATCAACATCATTTTCTGTTTAAGCAATCGAATAATATGCTGCTGATACTTTAACATATGAAACTGGCAGTTTAAAGCCCTAATGGCCAAAGTTGCAGAAGTGTATACCTTCTTACCCCATCTATCCAGCGCCCTGGAGTCTCTATCAGAGGGGGTAGGATTTTTGGCAGTAGTAGCTTTAATACCCTTAGGTCCCTGTGAAATGAACTCAGGGTCTGCAGTAGGATTTTTAAAAAGGAACTTGTGAGAGTCCGGGACCCTGTAATATCTGTCAGGTTTTCTGGGAGCAGGAGGTAAAGAGTCAAGGGCCAAGCTAGATTCCGAAAAGGCATCATCAACAATGTCTAGTACAAGAGATATGGCTAAACGCCTGTGCTGGGGCAGTAGTAAGAAATCCCTAAGCCTCCTTTTAGAATCAGAGAAATCCTGACCTTCACAATGAAAATGCTCCCTGAGAGTATGCAAGGTTTCAGCAAAAGAGAATCCTCTGGGGGAGAAGCAGAGGGAATAGAGTCCTCAGCATCAGAATCCTCATAGGTAGATAAGGGTAAATCCTGGATATCAGAGGAAACAGAAAATTCAGAATCCTGGTCAGAAGTATTATAAGCAAATTCAGTCCTAGGTCTCTTAGACGGGGAAGGCTGGCTTCCCCTGATTAAAGTAATAAGGTCTTCAGCCATTCTTATCATTTGTTTTTTTAGGTATAGAGGCCTGACCATGCAGTCTGGGCGTCAGTTTTCTAGGCATGGTATGAGTTTTAGGCCTTGAAGAAGAAGATAGCATTGGTTTAATATGCAAGTCAGTAGGCCTGAATACACCCTCAGAAGCCAGTGCCTGCACAGCGCCTCCGGACCCATCCAAGGTAGAGACATCCGCAGGTGCCACAATTGAAGCATCTCGCGGCATACCGGACTCCGAACGGGTCTCAGTAGAGGTGTGCGAATCTGAAGTAGCGGGTATATCAGGGTCTGTGAAAGCACCTCAATGAGTACCAGTGAACTGGTGACTGACTTAGGAGAAGCATCGTCGGCAGTTTTGGACCTAGGCAGCCTGTCTTTGTCTTTATCTTTGCATTTTTTTTTGGAATGTCGGTAGTCGGAAGGCTTACCGAAGACATATCAGGATAATTGAACTGAGCACCAAAATATTTAGAAGCGAAAATATACAGACGACAGATAGTTCGTGGTTTAAATAAGACACAAAACCGACAGCGAGGTACGTCGTGGTCAGGGCCTAGGCAAGGATTACAGTACGAATGAAAATCTTTATGAGGTATTTGCTTTCCACAAGTAATGCAATTATTTACTTTTACTGACATCGGTTTAGAGCAAGAAAAAGTTTCCCTAACGGGGTACTTAGCTTTTAGTTTAGGACTTCGATTCTGAAAGTAGAAAATGAAAATTTCAGGAGTCGGCTGACCGGCACTTGCAAAATGCTTCTGCTTCGAGCACTGCATGGCAAGAAAGACTGATGTAATGGCATCGGCTGCATGTTTTATACCCCCTGACGACCTGACGTCACAGAAGAAGGGACAACAACCGATGCAGGACCCAAGACTTTGATAATCAGGTCGACTTGAGGGCTACTGCAAGCAGATAACCCAAATGTGATGACTGCAACAGTGAAACACAAAGAACATCGCATACATGTCACAACTAATGCCACTATACTGAGCTGTGATATCACAAAACAGTTGTCTTGTCTGTTCCCAGGTTTGCACTGCAGCCATACTAATCTACAGACCCGAGTTACCTGCAAAGAAAAAACACATTCCAACTGCCAGATCACTATTACACTTATAACATACAGCCCCATAATGGCTGCTTGGAGTAGCTAATTCACCTGTGACAATACGATGAGGCAGGATAATTGGAGTAAAAGAGACAGCTGCATGTGTGCACAGCTGGGGAAGAAGCACCAACCCTTGCTGGATTAACTCCCACTCAGACCTATTTTTGTGCATACATATCACAAAATTAAAATTAAATCAGGTCATAGGTACATCCTTTTGTAAAGTGTATTTTGCCAGTTTCTAGGCATTACATAATGCAAGTTTAAGTACAACTCCTATCTTGTGTTAAACCTGAAGATTTATTTTCCTGGCCTTCCTGTGGTGAGATGCTTTTTATGAGAAAAAATAGCAAGACAAGTTAACCTTTCTGGACATACAATAAAGGTACAAGCAAACCAACCTTGATCCCAGAATTCCACAGCTCTGTTACAAGCTTCATCCTTTCGTTCAGCAGTTTCTTTTGTGCAGATGCTACTAACACCTGGGTCTCTGTTGTCCGGATTTTTTCTGCAGAATTCTGGGGAGAGACAGAGGGATATTACATAGAGAACACATGAATGCCATTTTCCCCTGCATTTAAACCTGTTACTTGAATTTTTACTTAAAATTCATAGTAAACATTTTTACATGGTCGGATTGCAGGTCACTGCCTATATAAAATACATTTATGCAAAATGCTCATTATAATAGTAACTGATGCGTTTAGTAGAAAGACCATGCAATTGCAGTTCTCCGCAGTTAACTGTGACCAGCCCATAATGTAAACATCAATCAAAACTGAATTCATCAGTTTATACAATCACGAACCGACTTCCAAAATTACCTATTTTTCTATGTGGCATTTAATAAAACACTAAGCTCCTTGTCCTTCAGTTACAATAAGCTTATATAGGAATGTGGAGGTAAAACTTTTAAGAAACCCAAGGTAATAAAATAAATGGCTGAAGATCTGACACCACCTTTTCTTTAAGAAAAAAAATTTATTGTGAGGTCCACTTACCATGATGAATCTTTCTTCTGACATTGTGACCACTTCATCCATCCCATGGAGCCTTTCTAAGGTAATGTTTGTCACTGAATGATCTACTCGAGCCTAACACCGTCTGTAGTAATGTCCTTGTAGTTTTATCCCTCTGAGGAAAAGGCCCTTTTCCTCTTTAACCCTCCCATGCTGGATGTGTGATGGTGCTAAATCTAATGTAATGGTGTTTGCAACAAGCTTGCATTTCTGTGGCCTAGCATATCCAAACACCTCATACCACAAGGTGTTGGCAAGGCTAGCAGACAGACCTGTACCTTTCCCACAGAAAATGTGAGCACAACAAAGGTTTTCAGCTGGTGCTGCTGCCGACAAACTAATATTTTACATTTACATTTTAGATAGTTCTGGATTGTTTGCTTAATTTTATGCTTCTAAATACAGGTTTTATAAATCTTGCTACACAGAAACACCCATGGAACAGTATAAATTCAGACAAATTTACTTCATACTTAGAATTCAAGTTTTGAAGGGAAAAGGTATTTTGTTTAGTACCCTTACTAATCACTGCACAACTTCCACATGCTCCCCTAAATGCATTTCTTTACTTGACATTTGTTAACTGTGTTAATCCAACTGAGCCAGGGGCCCATTTTCAGCGGAGACCCGAGGAGAAATGCTCCAGAAGTATTACATATTTTTACAATAAAAATCAAATCAAAAATAAAAATACATTACTCCCAACTTACTCTCACCCACAGACTACTAAATAATCCAAATTACTGCCCATCCCTTCAAACTATAACAGAAACACACACCTCTACTCAGCTCTTTTAACATAGCGAGACAGTGTTTTAAAAGAGACTTGTACTAATGGAAAAAGTCCGGGCTACCGGACCTTTTTCCATTAGTATAAGTCGATTTACAACGTGCATGCTGGCCAATCAGCGTGCACGTTTTGGAATATTAATAGGGGGTCATGGTATAATAAATCTGTTAGCTAACAGACCCCTTACAAGATAAAAGATGTATTCATGCATATATTTTATACACACACACACATATATATATATATATATATATATATATATATATTTATACATATATATATATATTTATACATATGGTATGCATCTTTATGTATGTGTTTTTATCTTTTGTAGTAGTTTTTTGTAGTGTCTTTGCAGTATTTATGTAAAATATTTTTGTATTCTTTTCATATATCATCTAATTGCATATACCTGTATTATCTTATGCTCGACTGAAACATTTTATTGAGTGATTTATTCTTAATTGTTGTTGGCTTATCATTGGATTGCATGAATTTAAATGACAGGAAATGCAATGAGTTTTTGTCTGATGAAGCAGCTCTGTCTGCGAAAGCGCTCCCTCTTTTTACTACTGAAATAAATTTGTGTATCATTTTATCATCTGTGGTCTGGTCTCTTCTCCTGTTTTAATTCACTTTAGTTAGGTTAAATAACAATTGACAGGTCTAAAGAATATCACACATGAAGTACATACAATCAGAACAAACATTCAATCGAATTTTTTTTCTTTTTTTAAATAAAATAATATATATATATATATATATATATATATATATATATATATATATGAATGTTTATGCTATGAAAGTGAGGGGAGAGGGAGGTGTAAAGGTATATGTGGCAGGTACAAGGAAGTAAAGAGTAGAATAGAGAAAAGGAGTTAAAGTTGAGAAGAGGCTAAATCAAGTGGGGGTTAGACAAGGGCAGGACCCTGTACTCTGAAGAAAAAATATTAAGTTATTTTTTGAACAGGTGTTTTTGATGAATGCTTCTTATGTTTTGAGAGAGTGAGTTCCAAGCATGTGCAGCAGAGTATTTGTAGAGGGACTTTCCTGTGTTTTTACTGAGTTTATACATGTCAAAGAGGTGTTTGCTGGAAGTACGAAGGTGATGATGGGGGTTGTAGTAGGAGACTAGACAGGAGATGGAAGGCCAGGAAGAGGGGTCATTCAGGATAGAGTGTGTAATGTGAAGTTGGGGTAGAAGTAGTTGTTTAGAGAATTCTGGCCATTGGAGTGATTTAATGGCAAGACAGTGGTGGGATTTATAGGGGATATTAGAGGCAAACCTGGCTATTTTGTGATGTTTGTTCTACTTTAGTGATAAGTGAAGTTTCAACATTAGTAAGGACAGGGGGAGCATAGAGAAGACAAGGTAGAAGAAGGGACTGAGCGAGGGAAGGTTTGGAAGAAGGTGACAAAGTTCTGCTTGTGATAGAGAAGTCAGAGTTTCTGGTGGGTCTTTTTTATACATTGGATAGGAGAGTATCGAATTTTATTTCATCATCAACAATTACTTTTATACAATGGATAAGAGAGTATCGAATTTTAGTTCATCAACAACTAGTACTCCAAGTAGTTTGATATGGGGTTCGGGTTTGATGATGGTGTTATTAAGAGAGGTGATAGAGAAAGAGGGTTTGTGCAGGGTGAATGTTTTATGGAAGAAGAAAAGGAGTTTAGTTTTTTTGGATTTAGTATTAACTGGTTATCAGAGAGCCAGGTTTTGACAGAGGTGAAGGTTTGTTGAGTGAGAGCTAGGTGTTCAGGTATGTTGTGGGCAGAGGTGATAAGGGTGGAGTCATCAGGATATTGTAGAAGTGTAGAGAGGTTAGTAGAAGAGTGAAGTTTGTTAGTGCATATGTTGAACAGAAGAGGGCCTAGAATCGATCCTTGGGGAATTCCAGTATTTACAGAGAGGAATGGAGAGAGGACAGTTTGCCAGCAGATAGATTGCTGCCTGCTGGAGAGGTAGCTAGAGAACCAGTTGACGGAGGAGGAAGAGAGATGTAGATCAGAAAGTTTAGTACGGAGTTTAGAGTGAAAGACAGCATCAAAGGCCTCTGAAAGATCAAGGAATAGACAGGAGATGAGCAGGTTATTGTCACAGGCTTCAGCTAATGAAAGATCAAGGAATAGACAGGAGATGAGCAGGTTATTGTCACAGGCTTCAGCTAATGATTGAGTAAAGGAGAGTAATACAGTAGCTGTGCTATGGTGGGGTCTAAACCATGTTGGGTAGGAGTAAGTTGTCAAAAAGGTGTTTGATTAACTGAGCATAGATGCACTTTTCTAAAACTTTAGAAAGGGGGAAAAGGACAGCAATGAGTCTAAAGTTAGAGGGATCTGCAGAGTTGCCGCTTTTGTGAAGAGGGATTTTATAAAAGGATTTCCAGATATCTGGGACAAGAGCCTCAGCCATGAAATATGTATAGACAGGGTAGGCGATGGATTGTGCAGCTATTTTTAGGAAGTGGGAGGGTAGTTGGTCAGCAGAGGGGGAGCAAGGCTTAAGTTTATTTAGAAGAGATTTAATAGTGGTAATTGGGACTGGTTGGAAAGAAAATGTATTGGGAAAGGTTTTGTTAAGAGTGAGATGTACTATTTTGTGTGACATTTTGGATAGTTTCTATAAAATAGTTGTTGAGGAGAGTGGCAGTTTCAGTGACAGTGTTGTGCGGAAAAGGGTTGGGAGTAGTGGGTTTACCTGGGTGCAGCAGGTTGTTGATGGAGGTCCAGAATTTTTCTGGATTTTTGTGAGGGCTGTGTTGGTTAGAGGAAAAATAAGCTCTCTTACCTTTGACTAGTTTTTTGGTCTGGTTTCTGAGTTCTTTGTATGTCTGGAGTAAGGGAGGGGATTTATTTTTAACCCAGAATTTCCAAGTGCCATCTCTTTTGTGCATGATCAGTCGGGTTTGTTTTGTAAGCCAGGGGGCATAGTTGGATTCAATTCTGATTTTTCTAAAAGGGGCCAAAGAAAGTGTGAAGGAAAATCTTACTGAAGGACTTTATAACCTCAGTGAGACGGAACTGGTGTAGGAAGGACCGACTGTTGCCAGATAGTTTAGAGTTAAAAGTGTCTGGGTCAAAGTGGTTGAGGTTTTGGCATATTCTGTAAGTATGGTCTTTGGGAAAATGTTGGGATCCAATTTAATCTTTTTGTCAGCTTCATTAACAACAGCACTGACTTCCTTGAGTTCAAAATGAAACACTCATCCTCAGTCATAGATTTCTTGGATGTCAAGATACGTTTACATCCAACTCAAGGTCTCTCTACTGGGGTGCATAGGAAAGAGACCTGGCAAAATCATTTCTTACACAGGCAGAGCATACATCCAAGACATATTTTTGATAACATCTTTGACAACCAAATCTTAAGAGTCTCAAGACTATGTACTGATGAGGAGGAATTCTTGGAAGAGCAATCCAATCTACGTAGATATTTGAAGGATAGGGCTTACCAGGAAAATAATTTTCCACCAGTTTCACAGGTGTAAACCTATAGAAAGCAAAGAGGTCAACCTTATTACTCAGAGAGGTCTGAACAATCTTCACGAAGACAATCTAATAACACAACACCTCAACAACTTAGATGTATGCTCACTTACAGTTCAGACAATCGACAGGTCTGTGAAGTGATCAGGAAATTTTGGCCGATTCTGACAGCGGATGATAAAATAAAGAACATCGTTGGAGAGAGACCCAGGTTTCTCTATAAGAATAAAAAGAATATCAAGAGATTATTATGCCACAAAGATGGCTTTAAACGTGGTGGTCCACTATCAGACCGCAAAGGTACTTTTAAATGCTGCAGATGCAAAGCTTGTCCTTATCTAGATAATAGTAATACTTTTCTCCAGCCAGTATCTGGACGTAACTTTCATTTCGATGTTTATGCTGATTGTACTACTAGCCATATTATCTATTTGGGTACCTGTCGCAAGTGCCAAGCTTTCTATCTTGGTAAAACTGACCAACGATTAAAGGATCGTATTCTACGACATGTCAGAGACATTGATCAGAAAGTTCCACATAGTGCCTTAGCAGCACACGTATTGGTCCATCCTACGCATAATTTCTTGTTCAAAGCAGTGGAAGTGGTCACCCAAAACATCAGGGAAGGAGATGTTCATAACAGGACAGAATTGAGAGAGATCTTTTGGATCAACAATTTTAGAGCCAATCAACCCCCAGGTCTTAATACAATAGTACCTCTCAGACCTGTTCTAAAATGTAGAAGAAACCTACCAAACATTAATACATGATTCTAGCATTTTTAACATTGAACTACATTATAGGAGACAAATCTCCACTTTGAACATTTATTTTTGTCCTGTGCCTCTAAGAACACCAAAGACAATTGGCTACCAGCTCTTGATTGCGTTTCTTTTATAAACAGGAAGAGCTAACCACACTTTTATACGATCTGAAGAAGGCATCTGCCGAAAGCGCTTATCATTTGGACAATTTCATCAGCTTTTTACACTCCAGTGAAGTATATGTTTTTGTCAGCTTTGCTTACAAAGCATCTATTAACTGTGTTTTAACAACTTGAAGCCTGAAGTTATGGATGTTAATTACTAGGCTAATTATTTCAGCATCTCAGTGAAGCTTGCATTTTGTCAGCTTCACTTTTTAAGTTTTCAATAAATTGAGTTTTAACAGCCTGAAGTTTGAAGCTGTGGATGACAACTGCTTGGATACTTAACTTTTTTCAGTTCACCATATTCTAGTGAAGTTTACATCCTGTCAGCTTCACTTTTAGGCAATTAATAAATTGTGTTTTAACAGTCTGAAGCCTGAAGCTGTGGATGACACCCAAGGTCTTTTTACTTTATTCTGTAAGTATGGTCTTTGGGAAAATGTTGGGTGAATCTATGAATAAAGGTTGGGGAGTAATCATTTAAAGAGTGTGGAAGTATGCCAGGGTTATGGTAATGGTTGAGAGATGAGGTAAGAATCTAGTCAAGGATAGGTCCAGAAGGGTAGTTTTTGTTAGTTCTAGTGGAGGTAGAAATGTGTTGGTGAAATCCATGGAGGTTGAGACTATGGGTAGGGGATGAGGGGGACAGTTTAGACCCGTCTATGTTAACGTTTCCAAGTATGATGGTTTCAGAGGGGACATGTTCAGTGAGCCAGGAGAGAAAGTTCTCTATGTTTGGAATATTATTGCCGGGGGGAATGTATACAGACACTATGGCAAATCTTTGTGAGATTAGGTGACAGTTAATGATAAAAACTTCTGCAGGTGAGAAAGATGGAGCACAGATGGAGAGAGGGGACAGGTTTTGTAGTTAAGAGTAGATGACAACCACCGCCCTAGCTTATTGGTTCTATCCGAGCAAAATACATTGTAGCCTGGAGGTAAGATTTCCAAGTAGAGAACGTGTGGTTTAAGCCAGGTTTCCGATAGAGTAAGGATGTGGGGAGATGAATTAGAAATCCAAAACTGCAGTTCTGTTATTTTATTCACAACGTTTTGAATATTTAGTGAGAAGATTTTTAGTGATTTAGGTGGGGTGTGGGGGAGAGGTTAGTGTTGAGGTTTAGTGCAAACAAGGAGTGGGAAGTCCTGGGTTGGATGTCCCCATCCAAGAGAAGTGTGTGAAAGCACATGAGAATATAGAAACATATGTTCAAATTAGAAAGATATCTAGGTTTCCAACTAGTGGGGAGAGATGAGCTAGAAAAAGTGGTAATTTTGAAGAGGTCATATGGTGAGACTAAATATGGGTGGCAGAGTGGGTGCTGAGAGTATGAGGGAGGGTGGGAGAGAGGGGTTGAAAGCAAAGTGAAGTATGGTAGGAGGCTGTTAGTAAGAGGAAGAAGGGAAAGGAGATGGAGAGATAGAGGTGCCACATAAGACAGAGAAGAGAGAGGGAATGAGTAGTAGATATGGCTATGTAGAAGTATAGGGTATGAGAGTGGGAGCGGATGGTTCAAGATGAGAGTAGGAGTATGTGGTAGGGAATGGGTGGGACTAGGAAGGGTATGGGGTAGGTACTGAGGCTATAGGGGGGAAGAGAGTGTAGAAGGAGTGGATGTCAAGGGGAAAAGGTGTTAATTATTTAGAGTGGCTGATTGGGTGGAGGAAAAGAAGGGGTGTCGTGTAGAGAGTATAAATGTAATGAAAGAGGGGGTGGGTGGGAATGGGGTTGGGGTAAGGGAGTGGAGTGAGCCCGAGGGTAACGAGGGAGAACAGAGCAGGTTAGCCCAGCTGGAAGAGGTGAGTGAATCAAGAAAAAACAAACAATCAGGTAGATTGAAATGATGGTAGTTTGAATGTAAGCTATACGCTGCCTTACTGGTATCACAGGTTTTGGGAGAAAATATGTATATTACGAACAAAAGACACTTTTAGTCTTGAGTGTATATTAGTTTCCTTTTGCATCAGATAATAGCTTTTACTAAACGGAGATATATTAGGACTACCGAGGTATCTTAAGGGAGAATTACATTAGGAGAACAAGAGTGGGGGGAGGTTATGAACCAGGACTTGCTGTGAGATGAATAATTGCTGTGAGATGAATAAAACAATCAACCAGCTAGCCCAGATCAGTACCTAAAGGCATCTGTTTATCTATGTGAACTCAAAAGCAGATGTAGTAGAGCATCAGGGAGGTAGAATATAAAATAAATGTAAAGCTTTGGGAAACTGTATATATTTGTTACAATAAACGGGAGAATAAAATATAAGAAAAAATAAATGTAACATACAAGATAAATAAAATATAAGAATATAAAATAAATACAAAGCTTTGGAAAACTGTATATATTTGTTACACTAAACGGGATGAAAAGGTGTGTGTGGGGGGAAGGGGTCCAGTAGTATGCACAGCAGAAGAATCAGTAGGACTATCACAGAGAGAATATTATAATAGACCTACAGTGCTCACAGTCTGTCGATAAAAGTAGGACTTGCAGTAGATTTTACTGGTTTGTAGAGGGTACCGCTCTCCGTGTTCTTGTATGCAGGCAGTTGCTTCAGTTTTTTTTTTTTTTGGACTTTTGAATGTGGTTAAGGGACTGTAAGGACAGAAAGAAAGAGAGAGAATGTTAATATGAAGCCAGAAAAGGGGGTAGGTGAAGTAAAAAAAAGTGGGCATAAGAGACAGACATGAAAATACCACAATTTAAGTAGTTTAGCTAAACAGTACTTAGTCGAATAAATTAGTTAAGGAAAAGCAGTGATAATAAGAAAGTCACCCTGTTTAGTAATATGAAATTCAGTTTATTGCCACCTTATTTTTCTCCCTCTCACAAGAATATTGCTTTACAATACATGTTATAACATCATTTTCAGTCACAGTGAAAGCTGTTTAAAGCTTGAAGACAGAAACAATCCACCATTCTCCTTAACCTTCAGTCAAGGTTTATGTGAAGAGACAAGTAAGTAGGGAGAGATGGAAAGAGATGAATCAGTAATAGTAACAGGTAAGTGGGGTTCAGAGCTCTCTCAACCATCTATGTGTCAAAAGATGCCCCATCATCCAGGCCCATGACATTAAATGATGAAGCACTAACTGCGACCTAGGCAACCCACATTTGATTAGAAATGGTTCTGATGGAGTGAGTGGGGAGGAGAGAGGAATGATGAGGTGCACCTTCTTTGGGGGTGAGAAGTGTTTGTGTGTATGTCTCTCTGGGGATATGTACTTTAACTACAACACTAAGCAGACAGAAGATAGATGGCAGTTTCTGCCCTCAACTGGGGAAGGTGGTTGAGTCACTTGCAAATGTGAATGAATGTCTTTGCACAGACCCTACTGCACACCCATCCCTTGGGCCCCTGCGAACATTTATATGGTAATGGCAGGCAAAAGGCAAAAAACAACATTTTGATGGCTGCCTGCCTGGATGATAGTCGTATTTGGATTGACCATCTCCTGATCCATCATCCAGTTATGCAAATGAGTGGCAAAGACATAAATCCCTGAAAAATTACAATCCAGAAAATGTCACACAGGAATGACATACTGAATTCACTGAAGCCAAGGACGAGACAGAATCTTGCTGTCCCCTTCATTGCAAATGGGGAGAAATGGGACCCCTGTGCCTGTCCAAGGAAGAAAGGCTTCACAACCTGTTTGAAGAGTTGAGTCTGGGCTTGTTCTAGAAGTTCCACAAAGACCACAGATTTTTAGTGGGAGTTTTTTTCCTAGGGAAAGACCTAGCTACTTCAAGAAGTGGTTATCTAAAGCCACATTAAAAACCAAAAGTATTTGGCATGGTTCTCCAAACTGGGGCAACTGGTACTATAGATAGTCTCAGTGGGTATTACGTGGCAGTAAAGACAGTCTTCTGGGAAATCTTACTGGAGGAACATTTGTGGGGGTAGAGGGAAAAAGTGTCTGATGCTGGGTGTCTTTCTAATCTCGCAAAAAAAAAAAAAAAAAAAGAGTTTCTCTTGGGGAATTGGGCTGGCATAGAAGAAAAAGAGGTGGTCCAGGACATCTCAGAGAGAGCCTGTTCAATGGTCAGTGCCTGTTTTCTCTTCTGCAGGTCACCCACCAAGTCTTGGAGAGCCTAATCAGGCAGAGAGAGAGAGAGACCGAGAACCTCATCTAAGATGGAGGCATCCAGAAAAATGCCCTACTGTAGCTCATCACAAAGGAGAGCATGAGCCATGCAACAAGATGCTGTCACATCAGTATCCCTACTGCCCTAGCCACAACATCAGTCAGTTGGTCAGACTCAAACATCTACCAAGGCAACTGCTATAACTAGGCTCTTCAGCGACTCTCGGATCCCTGCACTACTGAGCTCTGTCAGTTTTACAAGTACTTGGTCCTCGAGGGAATACTGTGGTTAAACAAAGCAAGGACCAAAACGGAAAAGAAGAATATTCTCTTGTCAACCAAATGCAAAGTTTAGGACTCCTTACGGAGTAGCAAAGCAGAACAGTGATGTGGACTTTGGGACTTAAGCTGCACTGTAGAGGCCACAAATGAATACACCACTGGAAACTTTGTGAGCTGGTAGGGATTTGTAGATGGCGTTAGCTTTCTTTGTAGTAAAGGAAACAGAATTCAGATGTTATCCATAGCCCATGTCAGGGTTGTATGGTGGAAGTGATAAGCTATGTGGCATCTCCAGAACTAATGTAAGATGTAAGGACAACAGGAACAAAAATAAAATGGACCGATATCTTTATCTGGCCTCAGCATGTAGTGGAGGAAACAGATACAGATGTCAGGACAGCTGGTACCGTGCTTTCCAAATTAACTTTGCAAATCAAGAGTAACAGACATACCTTTAAAAAGAGCCAGAGACATGAGTACTAATGTTGGCCGCTTTGTTGTTCTGAGGGGCCCAACTACTCCTGTACTGGTACCAAGAGTTACATACTCTGTAGATACCTGTGTATATATATATATATATATATATATATATATATATATATGTATATATATATATATATATATATATATATATATATATATATATATATACACACATATATATATATATATATATATATATATACACACATATATATGTATATATATATATATATATATATATATATATATATATATATATAAACCATTGGGGAAACTCTTTTGATGCAGAAGCTGCAATACGTTTTTTCCTGTTTTTACAACTTTATTAAAATTGACACTTTAACAGTTTGCTTTAAAGACATGTCTGACGGAGTCTTCTGGAATTAATTTCTGCCATAAGGGCACTTGTAAACATATTTCTGTCAACACCTCATGGAAAGCCAATGGCTGGTAAACTCAAACTCCCTGAACTGTCAAAATTTAGTGGGAAAAATAGAGGATTTATTTTATGATGATCTCTCAGCATATATTCTTGCATTCTCCAGCTACTATTTTGGAGGGAGGGAATCTTGCCCAGCCCCAAACTCCTCAGTTTTTACTCCTATAAAACAGAGTTACGACGTCTGTTAAGTCATACATATCATGCCAGGTACTGCTGATGTTATTAAATCACAATTCATCAAAGAATGCTTCAGTGAATTTCAATTAAAAAAAAAAAAAAACATTGTGGGTAAAATGTGGTCAAGTCCCCACCATGCAGGTACTGTCCAGCCAAATATAACTGAGATTTGTACCACCTTAGGGAATAACTGGCAAATTCATATAAGTATTCTGTTGAAAAGCGAGGACAAGTTGAACTCACGAGTTAGGCCTTTTGCATCTGCTGTATCTTACATCGAGGGTGTGTAACAGATGGGAAAAATCCCAAACAGTGTCATATCAACAGTTATGGAAATATCAAGATGCCAAAGAAGCCCAACTCCTTTAATCATGAAAATAATAACCAAAAGATCAAAGTACACAAACAGCAGCACTGGACACATTTTTGAAACAGGCACAGGAAGAAGGTATTTATTGGTGCTGCATTTTGTCATTTTTGCCCTTCTGCCTGCCGCCCATCAAGCTGCCACACCTCCACTCTGATACCTTTCCTTTATCTGAACATTTGTCAAGGTGCTGAAGCAAGAACTAAACAAACATCTGGAGTATCATCAAGGCCATAAAGGGACAAATTATTATTCTAGGGATAAAAATTCAAAGGTTGATATTCCAGGGTGACTCTGTCACTGCTACTCTTCTGCCTTGTCCTTAACCCATTAAGCTGTCTGCTTAACAGATAGGTCATGGCTATAATTTAGCTCTCAGAAAGCAACAAAGTGTAAAGACTTCTCATCTTCTCTTTACAGATGACTTAGAACTGTATAGCTCATCAGATGAGGAACTGAAAGAACAACTGCAAGTGGTAAAAACATTTTCAGATGATACAAGAATGTCATTTGGTCTTGATAAATGTGCAAAAAGCAACCTTTAAAGCAAGAAAGCTGTAGCACCAAGAAAACATCAGTTTTGGGCAAGAATGTAATATAAAAGAACTTGAGCAAGACGGAGTGTATAAATATTTGCGAAATGATGAAGGATCAACAATAAAACATGAACAAATGTGAATAAAACTCAGTAAGGAATATTTTAGAAGACTTAAATTAATCTTGAAAACAGCGTTGACTTCTAGGAACAAAGTTCAAGCTATAAACTAATTTGCTCTTCCTGTCCTAACTTACAGTTTTGGCACGACTGACTGACCCCAAAAGGTGATGGGACAAATTAGACAGGAAAACAAGAAGGATGCCCCGTTTTCCACCATGTCAATTATCACCTCTCACCCTGTCTCTCTCCCTGCATCTACTACTGCCGCTAACAGCATTTCACATACCCTACAAATACAACAAACCTACATCTATCACTTCTTTACAAACACCACCTCTTACCTTCTTGCATCTTCCTCTAACCTATATACAACCTACACCATCTTATATAACAAATTAAAAATCCTTGCCATACAGAAAAAGGACCAAAACAAACCTGACTTTCCACTGCCATTAAATAAAAAAGTATCAGCACCACACCACCCTCCTATATATGTACTCAAATCTACCCCAAATGTGGAGACGTACATCCCAAATCAGGACCCACCACCTCCCCTCTTAACCAATCTAATCCCCTTAAATCACTAAACTTCACCACCCTCAACATTCAAAGTATCAGAAACAAAATCACAGACTTCCATGCCTGGATAGCACACATCCAGCCAGATAATTCAGCAACTACTGAGACATGGTTAAAACCTTACATTAAAAATACAGAATTTCTACCCCCAGGCTATGCCTGCTTAAGATCTGACAGGCCTCATAAAAAAGGTGGGGGTGTTGCACTGGTATAACCAATTAACTTTAATACAGTCCCATCCATCAAGTCTGTCCCTCAGTTTTCACTGCAGAAATACTTATATCCCTCCTAAAAATGAATGACAACAAAAGTCTCTGTATTGTAGTCCTGTATATCCCTCCAGGGAATAACATTCCCATATTAGAAGAAATCCTAGCCTGGGTCTCAAACAATTAAAAAAATTAAACAATCATTCAAGGTGATGTGAATATCAACTGGCTTGAATTTCACATCGCCATCCCTTCACAACCATAAACCTATATAACTTTACTCAGCTAGTCACCAATATAACCAGACTCAATAAAAAAGCAACAGTGGCTCCATCATGGAATGGATTATGGTCCCTGAAGCTAATAAAATCTCCTCAACAGGTGCTCTACCTAACAGTATTAGTGACCACCTACCTGTCTTCATAATACGTAAAAATATCTAAATGCCAAGTAAACACCAGTATAAACAAATCAGAGACCTATTCCACTTTTGTCCAAACATCCTTAATGAAACTCTATACAACCTCAATTGGGATGCACTGAAAACCCTTCCCTCAACAAAGCAGTAGAGTTGTTTAACTCTACATTTCTCAGGATCTTAAACAAACTGGCAGCTCTCCGACAAAACAGAGTGAAAACTAATCATGCCAACTGGTTTATCAGACCCACTAGGCAACTCATGATTGCCAGGAATAAAGCCTGGAAATTCTGGCAAAGAAATAAAAAAAGTACAGTTTTGTACCTACCATAAATGTAGATGTTCGAGGATCCACATTGCTGCAGTCATAACCTGTGGGTAGTCCGCTGTCCTCGGTCGGCCCGAATACCAAAGAGTTAGGCTGGCGTCGGTCATGGGCGCTTGGAGCCGACGTCAGTACGTATTAGTACTTAAGCGCATGACCGACGCCATATCTTCAGTCTTTCTTGCCCCAGATGTCAGAAGGCCTTTAAAATGGAAAGGCCAGAGCCACAAAGGAGAAAATAACACCACAACAACAACAACAACCACCACCACAACAACCCCAAACCAAAGAGGGGAAGGAGGGAGGGATAATAGGACTGCAGCAATGTGGATCCTCAAACATCTACATTTATGGTAGGTACAAAACTGTACTATGTTCTTCGTCTCACATTGCTGCAGTCATAACCTGTGGGTAGAATCCCAAAGCATAGGAAAAGGGAGGTTGGCAAACTAAAAAGCATTAGGGGCTGCTAACATGCCCTGTAAGACTGCAGTGGCAAACCCAGCCCTGGACTTGGAGTAAAGAGGGAGATGGTAATGCTTAGTAAAAGTGTGAACTGAACTCCAAGTAGCTGCTTCCAAAATATCCTTAGTAGCTACACCCCTCAAAAAGGCAGTAGATGTGGCAGTAGCCCTAGTGGAATGAGGTCTAATCCCAGCAGGAACAGTCTTCCCATGATGGGAATAGCAAAAAGCAAAACAATTACCAATCCACTTTGAAATAGTCTGCTTTGAAACAGCTTTCCCTTGTGAACCCAAAGCAAAAGAAACAAATAACTGTTGAGTCTGTCTGAACTCCTTAGTTCTGCTCAAATAGTAACGTAACTGCCTGTGTATATCCAAAGAATGCAAGATTTTCTCCCCTTTATTTTGGGGATCAGCATAAAAGGTAGGCAAATGGATAGACTGGTTCAAGGCCACATTAGAAATCACTTTTGGCATGAAAGTAGGGTTAGTACGCAAAGAAACTCTATCCTTATGGAAAATCAGAAAAGGTTCAACTGCCATGAGAGCCTGCAATTCAGATACCCTTCTAGCAGAAGTAATGGCCAACAAAAAGGCAGTCTTCCAAGACAAAAACTTCAATTCAGACGCAGCTGCAGGTTCAAAAGGAGACAAAGTAAGTTTCTCCAACACAAAATTGAGATCCCAGGAAGGAGTAGGAGCTCTACGTGGGGGTCTTCTATTTTTTGCCCCTCTAAGAAATTGCTTAAACAAAGGGTGAGAAAATAAAGGAGGGTCACAATCATAGTGAGCAGAAATGGCTGCAGCATGAACCTTCACAGAGGAAAATGACAAACCCTTGTCTAGTAATTCAGTAAGGTACTGCAGTGTGAAACTCAAATTAGGTACCGAGGCATCAAAGTCCTTTGTTGTGCTCCAAAGCAAAAATCTTTTCCATTTATCAGCATAAACTTTTCTAGTGCTGGGCCGCCTGGCTTCCAAAATAACATCTAACACCTGTTGAGGGAGCTGAGAACCCACAGGCTCTAAAACAGAATACGCCAGGCCGTTAGATGCAGGGACTGTACCCTGACATTGAGCAAATGACTGCTTGACTGAGACAACAAGTGAGGAAGTTGTGGCAAAGGCCAAGGAGGCTCCTGAATTAAACTCCTCAGCAGAGGATACCAGTGCTGTCGTGGCCAATCTGGTGCTATTAAAATCATGCAAGGCTTGTCCCGCCTGACTTTCAAGAGTACCTTGGTAAGGAGAGGCAGAAAAGGAAAAGCATAGACGTGAAGGTTGTTCCAACTGAAAGATAGAGCATCCACTTTCCAAGCTTTTGGGTGAAACATCTTTGTGCAAAACTTTGGTAGTTGGAAATTTAGAGGAGAAGCAAACAGATCTATGTCTGGAGTTCCCCAAGCCACTGTCAACTGTTGGAATACCTGAGGATCCAATTTCCACTCGTGGGGGTCCACAATTTGCCTGCTCAATACATCTGCTAGGGAGTTCTGTGCTCCTGGCAGAAACCGTGCTTGAAGAGTGATGTGCAAACTCAGAGCAGTCTCCCACAGTATCATAGCTTGTCTGCAAAGAGGGTAAGAATGGGTTCCCCCCTGCTTGTTGATGTACCACATGACTGTGGTGTTGTCTGTTTGAATCAACACCTGTCCTGGTTGAAGTAGGCCCTTGAAAGCCATCAGGGCAAACTGGACTGCTAACATCTCCTTCATGTTGATATGCAAATGCTGTAGTCTGGGAGGCCACGTGTCTTGAATCCATTTCCCATGTCCTGAGAGGGTACTAGACTGGACTTTGTTTCGTTCACAGAATACCCTAGGCATCTTAAAACTGCCATTACATACTGTAGCTGTTGAATTAACTTGTCTTTGTCTTGAGCAATAATCAGTCAATCGTCCAGATAAGGATAAATTTGTATTCCCCTCTGTCTTAAGAAAGCTATTACAGGGACCAGAACCTTTGTGAACACCCTGGGCGCAGTAGATAAACCAAAGGGCAATGCAGAGAACTGATAATGAGAATTTCCAGCCCGAAAACGCAGAAATCTCCTGCAGCTGGGCCTGATAGGAATGTGAAGATAGGCCTCCTTTAGATCCAGAGTAACCATCCAGTGATCTTTGCCTAGCAGAGGCAGAAGTTGCTGTAATGTTAACATCTTGAACTTTGGAATGTCTAGGTATGTATTGAGAATGGACAAATCCAGAATTGGCCTCCAAGTGTTTCCTTTCTTTGGCACAAGGAATAGATGAGAACAAAACCCTAGGCCTTCTTCTGACGGGGGTACCGCCTGGATTGCCCCCATCTGCAAAAGCAAAGAAATTTGTTCGTGAGCCTCCAGCCTTTGCTGAGGAGGTACATCTGGCATGCCTTTGAAAGGAGGAAAAGTGTGAAAATAAAACTTGTAACCTTGATTTATTATGTCCAACACCCATTTGTCCTGGATGACCAAATGCCAATTTTGTTTGAAGAGTGCCAACTTTCCTCCTAGAGGAGCTGCCAGAAAGGAAGGATCTGGCAGCCGAAGATACAGGTCATTGGGTCTGTTTACGAAAAGGCTGACCCCTGCCCTCACCAGAAGATTGTGCAGGGGAACTCCAAGTCCTAGGTCTGAAAGAACCCTGAGCGTGAGCCCTGCCCCTACCACGTCTAGACCTGCCCTTAGACTGAAAGTCCGAAGAAGGGTAAGACCATCCTTTTGCAGGCCAATTTCTGCTAAACTTAGGGGGCTGCACTTGCAAAAATTCCTTAACCGTCTGCATAGACTTAGCTTTGTCTTCCATCTTTTTCAAAACTGACTCCACAGGAGAACCAAAAAGAACTTCAGACTTGAAGAGGAGCATCCAAAATCCGAGCTTTAACATGCTCTGACAAATTTTGATCCTTAAGCCAGGCATGTCTACGAATAACTGAACCAGTAGCAGCCACCCTGGAAGAAGCCTGAAGGGCATCGAAGCCACACTGCAAGGAATGTTTACCAACTTGATCAGCAGCATGAACCAAGTCCTGCAATTCCTTACACTCTATACCCTCAGATAAAGCATCTACCTTAGATTTCAATTGACCTAAAAAAAAGTTCTGATACTTCAGCATATGAAATTGGCAATTTAAAGCCCTCATAGCTAACGTAGAAGAGGTATACACTTTTTTACCCCACCTATCCAGTGCTCTAGAATCTTTATCCAGAGGAACTGGATTCTTAACCACAGAAGCCCTGACACCCTTAGGCCCTTGAATAATAGTTTCTGGATCAGCTCTAGGACTCTTATACAAATATTTATGTGCCTCTGGAACTCTGTAATACCTGTCTGGCTTGACAGGGGCAGGGGGTAAAGAATCAGGATTAAGGGAAGCTTCAGAAAAAACATCCTGAACCACATCTAAAACAGGGGGAATAGCCAAAGGTCTATGTTGTGGCAAAAACAAGAATTCCCTAAGCCTCTTACGAGAATCTGAAAAATCCTGACCTTCCCACTTGAAATGCTCCCTCATGGAATGCAAGGTTTCAGAAAAGGAAAAATCCTCTGGAGGAGAAGCAGAAGGACAGGAATCCTCTGAATCCGAATCAGAATAGGGAGGAAAATCCTGGATATCCTCAGTAGAAGACTCAGAGTAATCAGAGGAATGCTCCATTCCCGCTAAATCTGTCTCCACCCTAGGCCTCTTCTCTGGAAGGGGCATAGAACCCCTGATTAAAGTAATCAAATCCTCTGCCATTTTTAACATGTGTTTTTTAGGAACAGAGCCCGAAGAAATAGGGCTATGGCCTGTACCAGAAAGACCAGGTCTAGCCTTAGCAGGGCCTTTAGTGACAGAAGTAGAAGGCCTAATCACCTTTTGTAAGGATGGAACCACAGAAACTTGAGAAGCACCCTCGGCCTGACCTAACTCCTGAGAGGCCAACTCCTGTAATAATAAAGGTTCCCCCTGGGATTCAGCCGAAACCTCGGCTGGATCCACAGATTCAACCGTAGATTCCATAGAACCGGCGTCCGCAACGGACGACTCATCCGGTTTGGACTTTAAAGATTTATCTTTTCGCTTTTTCGCGGTAGCGGGCGTCAGAGGATCCGACGGCATGTTGTAGTTACACCGCTTACCGAAAACAAGCCTAGCACAGTCTAATCTGCGTTTAATGGTGCGCTTATTAAATCTAGCGCAAAAGCGACACCCGACTACGTCGTGCTCAGGCCCCAAACAAGGAATACAGAGAGAATGATAGTCCCTATGAGGTATCTGTTTCCCACAAGAAATACAATTATTAACTTTTTCTGACATCCGGATTAACTGAGGCAAGAAAAGACAAAAATTTTCCCCAACGGGGCACTTAGCCTAACTTGGTCTTCGGTCTGAAACTCGAAAATTGAAAATTTCAGAACGCCGAACGGCACTTGCAAACGCTGCTTCTGCTTTGGACCACGCGGCAAGAAAGACTGAAGATATGGCGTCGGTCATGCGCTTAAGTACTAATACGTACTGACGTCAGCTCCAAGCGCCCATGACCGACGCCAGCCTAACTCTTTGGTATTCGGGCCGACCGAGGACAGCGGACTACCCACAGGTTATGACTGCAGCAATGTGAGACGAAGAACATCCCCAGTAACCTTACTCAATATAAGCAACTGCGAAATAAAGCAAAGCATCTAATAATCAATAACAAAAAAGAATACTACCTTAGTCTACAAAGTAAACACAAGCATACTCCCCAAAATTCTGGAGCCCCATAAATTCCCTACTCAAATCAGGCTCCAATAACAATCCATGCCCCTCTGCAGATAAGAAGCCTACTGAAATTGCCTCACTCTAACTCATATTTCATAAATGCCGTCACCAATCTCACCATCAACTTTCCTCAAATCATTCTAGCCCCTGCAAACTCACCATCCCTAAAATACTAATAGCTGTAGGAATAAGTGAGAGGAAAAATAGGGCAGGGGGAAGCTACCATTAAAAACTACTTCTAAAACTCAAACCTGGCATTAACGCTCCTGATAACCTACCTCCTGAATACCTTCAATTAGCAGCTAACTCTATCGCATATCCCATAAGTATTCTTAATAGATCAATCCAGGCATCATATATACCCACAATCTGGAAAAAAAAGCATATATTCTTCCTCTCCACAAAGGTGGAAACAATACAGACATTACCAACTTCTGACCTATTGTCATTGTCTCACCTATTTCTAAGATCCTAGAAAAATGCATCCATGTACAACTTCTAAATCACCTGTTAAAAAAAAACAAATTGTCCCTCTCACTCAATATGGCTTTAAACCTGGCCACAGTAGTACCACAGCTCTTCTTTTCTTCTTGGACATAGTCAACTGTACCTGAGATGCTGGAAAAATGGTCTCTTCTTTCTTTCTAGACCTCTTCAAAGCTTCTGATACTATCTCCCATCCCCTTCTTCTCACCAAACTGTCTAACTTAGGCATCACTCCCTCTACCCTAAACTGGTTCTTGAACTATCTCACAGATTGGCAACAATCAACTAAGTGGCAGCAATCTTTCTCCCTATTCCTCAACACAACCACAGGTGTGGCTCAAGTATCTGTACTAGGTCCCCTGTTGTTCAGTATCTTCATCAACAACTTCCACACTACCCTCAAGTCAAGGTGCTTTCATCCAATACTCAAATGACTCAGCTATCATGTGTACCTCCAGCCCTGCATCACAACTGCAACAACTCACCCAAAGTGCCCTCATTGCCACTGAAACTTGGATGACCAATAATGATCTTGCCCTAAACCCTCAAAAAGCTAAACTCATGCTACTTACTCCCCAAAAAAACATGTCCCTGAACAAGAACATATTCACTATCTTCTCTCAAAAACAGAACCATCATTGAGGTTGTCCCAGACACAAAACTACAAGGTGTCATTACAGCTGAAAACCTAACATCTGACCTCCACAGTCACAGTAACATCAAAAACTTGACACTCTACAGACACAAATACTTCCTTAACCTCCCTGCTAAACTACCCCTGGCCAATTCCGTTCTGCTACCTTTCCTATTACACAGTGCCCCTCTTTTACCAATATCCAGTTTTCCCTTAAATCCAAACTTAACTCATGCTATAATAAAATTGCAAAATTTGTGACCAATGCAAAGTACTCATCCCACCACTGTGCCTCACTACTCCTAGTAAACTGGCTAGAACTCCCACACTACCTTGCATATCTACAACTAACCACTGCACATAAACTTATATTCAAACCACCAGACTGCCCTGCCCTTTCTTCCCTACTTACTCAATACCATCCAAATAGACCACTTCGGTCCGAAAGTCAAATGCTCCTGAATGTTGAAAAGCCCAGTCTTTCTGCCTGTCCGATGCTCTAGTCCTTTACTATTTCCAGGCTATGGAATACTCTCCTACCATCTCTCAGGACTACCAGTAATCCAGCCCTCTTTAAACATTCCCTGAAACAACACCTCTTCTCTCTATGGCACTGCACTTGTGCCATACCTACACTTCACACTACTTGACAATACCTAAAATCCTCATTAAACACTTATCTGTATAATCTCTCTCTATCTCCTCTATCATTTTGCCTTTCGTTAGCTTCAGCTTATGACTTCATCTGTTTCTTTTCGGTTCACCTTCATGCAAGTTTACAATTTCTCTTAGGCAAGTACACACAACTTGCTCTAAGAGTCTATCAGTAGAGATGTGACCAACTATACCAAGCTGTATCAACTTTTGCAAAACATCCTTCCTTTACCTAGTAACCTCATAATGTCCCAGATTATTATCTACCTCATTCAACTGCTTCTACAACTCTTGCACTGCTATACCAATTATGATAAACTACTTGCTGTACATAGTTTACACTGATGTTCTGACGTGTATTGATATGACTTATTGTGCTGATATTTGTACTGATGTATTAGTGTACTACATTGATAAGTGAATTTATGGACTTGATATGATGCATTGTTCATTTCATTGTTGGAGCTTTTCTCCCCGGGCCTTCACGGAAAATGAGTTCATTTCAACCCAGTGGACTATCCCAGTAAACAAACACAAATAAATAAATAAAATAATAAAAAAATGCTTCATGCTCAAATGATTTATAAAAATCACAGCATACCAAAATTACATGTCCCCCGTTCAGGAGGAGGTATGGGCCTCTCTGAAAGTGATTATGTATATAGATCTGCAATCATGGGATGGCATACATATCTGCTAATCTCACAACACCCAAACATAGTGAAAGTTTTGAAACAAAAGGAGAATAAATGTAAGATTAAGTATAAATGTAAGATCCCTGCTTAGTCTAGCAGAAGCATATCAGCGACAAGCAGGAATGGAAATGAAACCAAAAGTAGACAAAAATCAGGCAGCAAATGAATGTGCCAAAAAACAAAAGAACATAAGCTAAAGGATCAAATGACAAGGCATGAAATGTGGAAAATGAATAAATATAGAAAACTCCTGGAACAACTTCAAGATCAAGACCAAATGCAGGAATGGTTAAGGACGGGCGAATTCAAACCGAAAGATGAAAGGTTAATATTGGCAGCCCAACATAGTGGACTACGTACATGTTGGCTTACAAAAGTCCACTGAATGTGTGGGAGAAACAGACAAATATTGGTTTTGTAAAACAGAACTGAAAACAGCTGCACACCTTGCTTCTGGTTGTGGCATACTAATGTCAGAAGGACTGTATATTGAAAGGAATAATAATGTCTCAAGACTGTTGCACTGGGGATTGTGCAAACATTATAAAACTGAAGTAGCTGAAAAAAGTACAGTTTTGTACCTACCATAAATGTAGATGTCCGAACTGGATAGCATCTGCAGTCATAACAAGTGGGTTGTCCTGTCGTCAGGCAGCCCTTCAGTCGGCCGGATTCCAAAGTCCGGGTCCGGCTTCGGCTGATGTCGCACTCCACCCGACGTCATCTCTGTTGGTCTTCGGGTATAAAGGCATCAGCCGACGCCATTTTCCTCAGTGTTTCTTGCCCCAGATGCCAGTAGCCCTCTTGCAGGCTAAAATTTGGATAGATGCCAATGTTTCCAAATAGATAGAGGTAAACACAACAATAAGCATGTATGTACATATACACAAACAAATACACCATAAAAGAGTCCCCCCCAACAGCTAGCTATTAGAAGGGTAAACACCCTAGGAGTACCACAGAGGGGATGGAGGGAGGGTAATCCTGACTGCAGATGCTATCCAGTTCGGACATCTACATTTATGGTAGGTACAAAACTGTACTATGTCCTTCATGGATGCATCTGCAGTCATAACAAGTGGGTAGAACACCATAGCCAACTAGGGGAGGAGGATAAAAGTAGATTATGGTGTGTTTAGGATCCCTTGCAGTACAGCAGTGGCAAACCCTGCTCGGGATCTGGAATATAGAGGCAAATTATAATGTTTGGCAAATGTATGCACGGAGGTCCAAGTAGCCGCCTCAATAATGTCTTTGGTTGCCACTCCTCGTAAGAAGGCTGTGGTAGTGGCTGTTGCCCTTGTAGAATGAGGTCTTATGTTCTGTGGAATTGGTTTTCCATGGAAGGAGTAACAGAATCGTATGCAATTTCCTATCCATTTGGAGATTGTCTGTTTGGAAATAGCTTTCCTTCCCTTCCTGTTGCATAGGCTACAAAAAGTTGGTCAGTCTTTCTGCTATTTTTGTTCTGTCCAAGTAGTAGCGTAGCTGCCTATGTACATCCAAGGTATGCAGTATTCTTTCCCCTCTGTTTTGTGGGTTGGGAAAGAAGGTAGGTAGGTGGATTGCCTGGTTTAAAGACACTCTGGATACCACCTTAGGCATAAATGTAGGATTAGTCCTCATGGACACTCTATCTTGGTGGAAGATTAGGAAGGGTTGCACTGCCATTAAGGCCTGTAGTTCTGAAACCCTCCTTGCTGAAGTAATTGCCAGTAGGAAAGCAGTTTTCCATGACAGGTGTTGTAGGTCTGCTGTTGCTGCTGGTTCAAAGGGTGCTAGTGTCAACTTTTCTAGCACAAAGTTTAAATCTCAAGCTGGTAATGGTGGTTTCCTTGGGGGTTTTACATTCTTGATTCCTCTGAGGAATTGCCTGAGCAAAGGGTGCGAAAAACAGGTGTATCAAAGCTGTATTCTGCTGAAATAGCTGATGCATGTATCTTGATGGAGGAGTAGGACAGGCCTGAATGAAGAAGTTTGGCCAGATACTCCAGAATGTTAGGCATATCTATGTTTGACACATCTTTTCCTCTTTCCGTACTCCAGATGACAAACCTTTTCCATTTTCCAGCATAGTTCCTTCTTGTTGAAGGTCTGCGTGCTTCAAGAATAATGTCTTTAACTCTTTGGGAAAGTTCTGGAATAGCTGCTGTTATGTGATGTTCCATGCAGTCAGTTGCAAGGTTTTAGGTTTGGATGTATGATGCTGTAGTTGTTCTGTGTTAACATCAAAGGCATCAGGGGAATTGTCCACATATTGTTCCGAGACATGTTCCTCAGTAGTGGGTACCAGTGTTGTCTTGGCCAGTTTGGAGCTATCAGGATTATCCTTGGACGTTCTTCCTTGATTTTCAGTAGTACCTTGTGTATCAAAGGAAGAGGCGGGAATGCATATGCTGTTAGGCCTTTCCAGTTGAAAGAGAGCGAATCCACTTTCCATGCTAATGGGTGGAATGTCCTTGTGCAGAATTTTTTGAGCTGGTGATTGAGAGGTGATGCGAATAGGTCTATCTGTGGCATTCCCCATTTCTTTGAGATGGTCTTGAAGATGTCCGGGTGAAGCTTCCATTCGTGGGCATCCGAAGTGGTTCTGCTTAATATGTCTGCTAGGGTATTGTCTTTCCCTGGTACAAATATTGCCTGTAACTGGATGTTGTAGCTGAGTGCCAGGGTCCACAGCTCCAAGGTCATTCTGCATAGGGGGTATGAATGAGTGCCTCCCTGTTTGTTGATGTACCACATGACTGTGGTGTTGTCTGTCCTTATCATCAACTGGCCCTCTTTGAGAAATGGTTTGAACTTTTAGGTTGATGTGCAGTTGAAGTTGATCCTGTGTCCACAATCCTTGCACGCATTTGTCCAGCATGTGGGCCCCCCATCCTAGGTCTGAAGCGTCTGTTGTGATGGTCTGGCTTGCTTGACATCTGCGAAAGGGTAGGCCTGGGCTTGACTGGCATGCCTGAGCCCACCATAGGAACTCCTGTTTTAAGCATGGAATTAGTGGGATTTCTGTTTCTAGACTGTGTCTGTGTTGGGACCATAAATTCTTTAGGTACCACTGTAGTTTTCTCATATGTAGTCTGGCAAATGGAACCAAGATTATGCATGATGCCATGAAGCCCAAGGCCTGCAGTACTTTTCTTGCTGTTAACTTGTTCAGTTTTGTTAGTGCCAAGAAGTATAGAGGGAGTTCTTTTTGTTTTTCTGTAGTCAAGAATGCCATTTGTTTTACTGTGTCCAATTCCGCGCCCAAGAAAGTCCTTGTTTGAGATGGTATCAGCCTTGACTTTTGTAAATTGACTGTGTATCCCAGTGCTTGTAGCAAGTAAATGACCCTTTGTAAATCTGTTGTCAGCTTGCTTTTGTTGTCCCCTTGTAGCAGGCAGTCGTCCAGGTATGGGTAAATTTGAATTCCCTGCAGTCTGCAATGGGCGATTACTGATGCCAGGCATTTTGTGAATACTCTGGGTGCAGTAGATAAGCCAAAAGGCAATGCTGAGAATTGATAGTGCTCTGATCCTGCAAGAAATCTGAGGTATCTTCTGCAGATTGGTCGAATGGGGACGTGCAGGTATGCCTCCTTGAGATCTAGAGTTACCAGCCAAGACTCCTTGCCCAGCATGGGAAGAAGTTGCTGTAGGGTCAGCATTTTGAATTTTGGGACAATGATGTATGTATTTAAGGTGGACAGGTCGAGAATTGGTCTCCAACTTTTTCCTTTCTTGGAACTAGGAATAGTCTGGAGTAGAACCCTTTCCTTGCTCTGCTGTTGGCACTCTTTCCACAGCTCTCATGTTTGCTAACTCCATTATCTGGCGTAGAGCCTCTGTTTTTTGATTTGGAGGTAGATTTGGCATTCCTCTTTTGACTGGGAAAGTGTGGAAGTGAAACCGTAACCTTAATCTATGGTTTGTAAAATCCACTTGTCCTTTGTTATGTAGTGCCAGTTCTTTGAAAATAAGGTTAACTTTCCGCCTAGAGGAGCTGCTATTTGTTCCCTGGTAGGCGGATTTAGGGTTAAGTCACTGTGGTTGTGTTGATGTAGTGGCAGTGGCTGTGTCTGCGCCTCTGTTGTTACCTTGCCACTGTCTTCCTCTGTAGGCACCTCCTCTGGATTGGTTTCTGCCTCTGGAACGTCTATTCCTGCCCCTTTGAAATTTTGTGGAGTCAGGAAAGGACCAATTTTGGCAGGCCAGTTCCTGCTAAACCTTGGGGTTGAACCTGCAAGAAATCTTTAACAGTTTGAACAGATTTTGCCTTTTCTTCCATTTTCTTCATAACCTGCTGGGCAGATGTACCAAACAAACTTGTCTTGTCCATAGGAGCATCTAGCAACTTAGCTTTAACATGATCCGGTAAAGCTTGTTCCTTTAGCCATGCATGCCTTCTTATCACTGTGCCTGTCATGGCTGATCTAAATGAAGCCTCCAGTGCATCATAGCCACATTTTAAGGAATGGTTGCTAACCTGTTGTATGTTATTTACCATCTCTAATACATATTTCTTATCAAGAGATTCATCAGTGGTTAGTTTTTAGTTAACTGATCCAGCATAAACTCTTGGTATTGTATCATGTGAAACTGACAGTTTAAAGCTCTAGCTGAGAGAGTAGCTGAAGTGTAGACCTTTTACCCCATCTGTCTAATGACCTTGCTTCCCTTTCAGAAGGAATAGGGTTTTAGCTATGGTCGCTACTGCCTTGGGGCCCTGGGATATAGTTTCTGGGTCTGCAAGTGGAGCCTTGTAAAGGTGGTGATGAGTATCTGGCACCCTGTAAAATCTGTCTGGTTTGGCAGGGGCTGGGCGTAACGAATCTGGCGCGGAGCAAACATCATTCAAAGCATCATCGACCACAGAGAGAACAGGGCGTATAGCTAAGGGCCTGTGCTGTGGGAGGTGCAGAAAAGTCCTAAGTCTTTTTCTGGAGTCTGAAAAATCCTGTTGCTGCCATTGGAACTGTTCTCGCATGGCATGCAAGGTTTCCCCAAAGGAGAATTCTTCTGGTGGGGAAGCAGCTGGGATGGATTCTTCAGCATCAGAATCTTCAAAATTGGAGAAGGGAGCCTCTGGCTGGTCAGTTATGTCTGATTCATCAGCAGAATCATCAGAGGACACTGGCTCGGGGGCTCTGCCCTAGGTCTCTTCTCTGGGGGCTGAGAGGCCCTGTCTGGGTGAGATTGAGACCCTCTAATTAAAGAAATTAAATCTTCTGCCAAAGTCAGCATTTGAGAACTAGAAGAGGGCCTGGATGTGGGTGGTTTAACAGGCACTGTTTTAGTAGTCTTGGCTGCTTTAGCCCTGGTGAAGGCCTTAATGGACATGGCTGCTGGAGGCCTAGCAGCACCACGTGCTGGGGTAGAAACATCCAAGGGGATGGTGTCTGATACATCAACCACCGTAGTGGGGAAAATTTCTGAAGTCGTTTCAAGAGTTGTAGCAGGGGCCTCAGTTGTAGGAATAGGTTCAGCTGTACTTTGTTCAGTTTTCTCGGTTTCGCGAAACCGAGACACTTCGCGTTTGCTTGACCATGGTTTCGCCGAAACCGCGGACCGCGAGTGTCGGTCTTTATCTTTGCGTTTTTTGCTAGATTGGGTAGTCGGAGCATCCGACGGCATAATGTACGCAAAATCAGAACCGAAAAACTGTTCTGCAAACTCCGACCGACGCCTAAGCGTTCGTCGGTTGAAAGAAGCACAGGCCGAACAGGCTGCTACGTCGTGGGCTGGGCCTAAACAAGGCAGACAGTAAGAGTGGAAATCTTTATGAGGTATTTGTTTCCCACAGTTTAAACAATTGTTAACTTTTTCTGACCGGCTGAGGCAAGAAAGAGTCCCCAACGGGGTACTTAGCTTTAGAAGTCTTCGAAGTAGTATTCGGTAGAAGTAATCTCTGGATCCGACCGACCGGCACTTGCGAACAGCTTCTGCTTCGGGCGCCACGCGGCAAGAAAGACTGAGGAAAATGGCGTCGGCTGATGCCTTTATACCTGAAGACCAACAGAGATGACGTCGGGTGGAGTGCGACATCAGCCGAAGCCGGACCCGGACTTTGGAATCCGGCCGACTGAAGGGCTGCCTGACGACAGGACAACCCACTTGTTATGACTGCAGATGCATCCATGAAGGACATCACTGGAAACATGAGCCATAAAGCATCATAGAAAATGATAAGTCTACATCACATGGGATCACTCATTAACAACAGTTCAAAACACAGATGTGAGAAAACCAGATACAGTGATCCATGAAAAGAAGACAAAAGTAGCATTAACCATTGAAATCACTACACCCAGTAACTACAGTGTCTTGCATACAGAGAGAAACACAAAATCATAAAATATCAGGATTTTCAGGCAGAAACGAGAGCAATGTGGAATAAAGATACCGAGACAGTTCCAGCTGTAGTCAGAGCAATGGGTCTTACAAAGAATCTACAATTGTATTTATATAGATTATTGTTACATGTAACTCTGTACGAATTGCAAAAGGAGTCATTACTGGGCACATTGCGGGTGCTGCGAATAGCACTTTCTGGCTAACATCAAAGACTGAAACAATACTAATTTCATGAACTTTAATCATACATTGACTTAGGAATGGGGTCCATTCCTGTCATGGTATTAGAAATTCAAAAGACTTAGAGAAATTAAAAAAAGGTGGCTACTTTTTACCCTGCCCTGTGGTGTTCCCAGTTTGCAGCTTGACAACTCGCACCACAACAGCAGCCCCATGAAATCTGGCACACACCTTCCTATACATGGTTACAATACTGCCTACATAACATCACCACGCTGGTGGGCAGGTGAAGGTGAGTATATCAAGGTCCTGTGCTGCTTGTTGTGCCGCAAGTCTCGGCTTGGTGCTAGCACTGCAATGGACCATGATGCCATTCTTGTCCCCAAGGATGGGCAAGCAGGAAATGGCCACTCAACCCCATCCACCCCGTCAGTAATTGCAGCACCTCAATCACTAATTAAACTTAAGTCATCTGGATCACATTCTGGACTTTATTCCTTTATGCCACAATGGCTTCTGACCTCACTGAACAAAGTATGCATGGTTACCCAGTTACAAAAAAATGATGCAATTAGAAATCCATCTGATAGGGTTTACTTATTACAAAATGTATCATAACAGATGAGAATATGGTCCTTCCTCCTGAATGTGCATATTTTTCTCATGCAAAAAACAAGATGATGCAGCACATCATCATTTTAAGACAACAGACAAGTCCGTCAATCATTAAGTTAAACCCCAAGGAAAAGGATTCTACAAAACTGTGTAAAGATGCAAATCTCCTAAGAACCTGCTACACAAGCCTGTGCTGGGTCACATTTCTGCAATCTACAAGACTGTGATGTGCCGAAATGAAAAAAACAAAAATTAGGAGGGTGGCCTAACGGTTAAGATGTTTGCCTTGCAAACACAAGGTGCAGGGTTTGAGTCTCACAAGGGTCAATTGGCTAGGCTTAAAATGGCTCACAAGGGCAGTTAGCTTAGGTTCACAGGTTCATAGATTAGTACTATGTGCCTACCATAATGATGGATCCTTTCATTCATGTCCATACGATGCAACCTGTGGATCCTCAAGCTGCATGTCTGATCCAATTCAGCAGGATCAGTGCTCTAGCTTTGAGCCCCTTTAAGAATTCTCCCTCCCATAGTTCACTACTTCCAAGTTACCTTAGATCTAGTTTGATGTCCCAAGATCTACTCATGGATAACCTTGCCTAAAGAATAAACAAAAGTACCTATAACCAAGGAGTCCTTCAGGTCTTACAAAACAGGGAAGTGGGAAAGAGGAAGGGTTGCCATATCAGTCGGACATGAACAAAAGGATCTATCATTATGCTAAGTACATAACTTGTATATCCGATTCATTCAGTCCATCATATTAGACGTGGATCAGAATCTCAAGCTATGATGTATCCTGGGTGGCCTCATGACAGGAGACCCATAAGGATAGAAGCCCAAAATGATGTTCTAGCCCTGGAGAAGCAGTCCAACTTAAGCAGAAGTTGCAACAGCTCTCATGGAGTGAGCGAGCCCTAGATTTGGTAGGAGGAGTCATGATGTGTGAAGTATAAATGAAGGAAATACAGTCAGATAGCCATTTTAAAAGTGAAGCTTTATAAACCTTCTTTCCCCAGTCTGTTAGAAGTGAAGGAAACAGTTGTGCATCTTTCCTGAATGATTTGGTTCTGTGAAGGTAGAAGTACAATTGCCTATGTATATCCAATGTACATAGTATGTACTCTCCTTTGTTTGTATAACTTGGGAAAAAACTGGCAAATTAATAGGTTAAGAAATATCCGTTTCAGAAGCCACATTGAGGAGGAAAAGTGGGTTTCCACTCTATCCTTATGGAATACTAGATACAGGGGATAGGACAATAGTACAGGGAGCTCTGAAATCCTTTGGCTGAAGTGATGGCTACCAACAGGATAGCCTTCCAAGAAAGAAACTTTAGCTCAATGGAGGAAGCTGGTTCAAATGGAGGCCTAGTGAGAGCTTCTAAGACAAAATTCAAATACCAAGGAGGAATCTGGTCGCTTGTAAGAGGTTTTAGTAAAAAGATTCCCTTAAGAAAGGCTTTTCAGAGCTTGTGCGCAGCTAGTGAGCACTCCTGAAAGCCAACAGGAAACACGAAAACTGGAAATGACAGCCAACTGAACTTTAATTGTAAAAATTACAACCTGAGTTAACCACAGAGGCAAGAAAATGTGGAAAGCTGAAACTGGGGATGAGAATGTGTGTTGTTGGCAAGTCCAGGAGATAAAACTCTTCCATTTAATGCAATAGATCCTACAAGTAGAATCCTTCTGAGAAGCCATTTGTATTATGACTACCTCTACAGGGAGGGAGGGAGGGAACTATCATTGGCCATTATTGGAAGTGGAGAAATCAAGCAGATAGTTTTAAATTGTGAAAGTCCGGGGTGAGGCTTCCCAGAGGGGTGTTTAATCAGATCCAAGAGCCAGGGAGGTTGCTCCTTGAGATGAGGCCCTAGAAGGGAAAACTATATCTGATTGGATGGGAAGGTGGTTGAAACAATGACAACTGTCTTGCACTTTCTTGATTTCTGTAGGAAATGGAGTATTAAGGGAAGGGGTGGGTAAACATACAGGAACACAAGTGGCCATTGCTGTGACAGAGGATCCATTGGTGATTGTTCCACAAGGAGAATCATGGCAAAGTAGGTGCTGCATTTGGTGTAGTAGGGGAAGGCAGATAGATCACGGCATCGCTTGCATCAGCGATTGATTACCTGACCAGCTACCACTGCACTGAGGGACCACTCATGAGGCATGAGAAGATCTCTGCTTAGGCTATCTGCACAGCAAATGAGCACTCCTGGGATGTGTGTTGCTACTAGACAGGGACATGAGGCTATCATCCACTGCCAAACCCTCATTGCTACCAGGCACAAAGGTTAAAATCTGCTTCCTCCAGGCTTGCTTGGATAAATACCATGCCCAGGGGAAGGCAGTCTTGAAACTCCTGAAACACTGACAGGATTGCCCTAAATTCCAAGACATTTATGTGAGGATTGTTCTTACTGTCTTGTCCATGCACCTTGGACCATTCTCCCTTCATAATGCCCACCAATCCAAGGCAGGTTGTGTCTGTGGTTACTGTCTCTACTTGGGGAGGGGGAGGTTTGCCATAGATTACCAACAGAGATTGCAATCACCACTTCAGTTGTTTTCTGAATGACTCTGTTACAATGACAGTCTTGGAGAGGGGATGACTGCATTGTGATCACTGTGCTTGAAGGAATAATTGCCAGATCCTCATGTGGAAATGAACAAAGTGGACTACTAGAATCGATGATGCCATTGGGCCAAATACTCCCAGAACAAAGACTGCTAAAAGAGAGGAGTTATAATATAGAGAGTGGACTGCTGATTGAAGGTCTGAATCCTTTCTGGTGATTTTCTGAACTGGTTGAAGATTGGTCTTGTGCAGGCTCACTGAAATTCCCAGGTGTTGGTAGAGTTTAAGACAACAGTCCCTAGCTTCCTAAAGAGACTCCATTGAGGGGGCAGCCTAGAGACAGTCATCCAGATATGGGAAAATGTAACACAGGAGTCACAGACGAGCTGCTGTGACAGCAATACATTTGATAAACACCCTGGGGCTATGGTGAGACTAAATGGCACGCCTCTGCACTGGTAATAAGCTCCTATGTGGAAGCACAGAAAACTCCTAGAGTCTTTTGCAATCTTGATGTGAAGCCAAACTTTT
The DNA here is from genome assembly GCF_019279795.1 of Protopterus annectens. NCBI lineage: Eukaryota > Metazoa > Chordata > Ceratodontiformes > Protopteridae > Protopterus > Protopterus annectens. The sequence goes on along the minus strand of NC_056733.1, from coordinate 1,084,835,682 downwards.
AGTTATGTACTCACCATAACTTCAGATGTTTGGGATCCATCTCGCCTACATTCTGAATGATGGGTTCGGAGCCGATCCCTCGGCTCCGACTCGGCACGCTTATGCCAAAGAGCGAAGTCTCTTATTGGCTGAGCTTACTATATCCCAGGATGCACCACTACCAGTCCCCCAGATCTAGTTTGTCCGCATACATGCACACACGCATACCCTGCTTATATAACATCGTCAGATGGAACAAGATAAAAACAGTTGAACTCAAAACCGTTCAATCTCTTCTGATCTGCAAGGCAGGGGGAAAGAGGGTGGGTATCAGGATTGTGGGAGATGGATCCCAAACATCTGAAGTTATGGTGAGTACATAACTAAAAGATGTTATGTGATCCTATCTCGCCTACATTCTGAATGATGGGACAGCGTCCCTAGCACCTGAATCCTGGGTGGCTCACTGGAAAACACTCCTGAGTACCGTGGAACCAAATGATGCTCGTCCTTTAGATGCCACATCCAATTTGTAGTGGGAAATGAAAGTGTGCGGGTTGGACCAAGTAGCCGCAGCACAAATTTCGAAATAGCGAGCTTGGAATGAAAGGCTATAGAAGTAGCCATAGCTCTGGTAGAATGAGCTTTGATAGATGATGTAAGATGTTTATTCAAGAAGAATAGGCCTGAGTTATGCAATCTCTGATCCATTTTGAGATTGTAGCTTTTGTAATGGTTTGGCCCAATTTATTATCTGAGAAGGACACAAACAACTGGTCTGACTTACGAAGTTGCTGAGTCCTGTCTAAATAGAAGCGTAATTGTCTGTGAACATCCAATTTATGGAGAGTATATTCTGCTTCATTAGAGAATTTTGGAAAGAAAACTGGTAGCTCTAGAGATTGTTGAAGACAGAAACTAGAACAGACTTTGGGGACAAAGGATGGATTAGGCCTAAGTGATACTCTATCCTTGTGGAAAATCAAGTACGGTGGTTTAATAGACAGGGCTTGAAGCTCTGAGACTCTCCTTGCAGAGGTAATAGCCACTAAGAATGCCGTTTTCCAAGACAGATATTTTAATTGCATGTAGCAGCCGGTTCAAAGGGGAGATGTTAATGCACAAGCACCAAATCAAGATCCCACGGAGGTGCAGGATGAAAAACTGGTGGTCTTAACAGACTGGCACCTTTAATGAACGTTTTGCATAGTCTGCTGCTCATCAAAGGAGGATCCGTGGATTCATGGAATTTCGAGATAGCAGCTAGTTGGACTTTAATAGTTGAGACAGAAGATCCCTGATTAAACAGGGATGTTAAGAATTTCAAAACCTCTGGGACAGGAGCAGTGATAGGGTCTAAGCCCTTGAGTTGAGCCCAGATAGCAAACCTCTTCCACTTACTGAGGTACAATTTGTTAGTGGTGGGTTTGTGGGCGAAGATAAAATATGAACAACTTCCCCGTCTAGTGTGTGCCTTCTAACTAAGGTTGGAAGTGGAGGAGCCAAGCTGTCAATTTTAGAGATTGAAGGGACTGATGCCAATGTCCCGACTGATGGATTAGCAAATCCGGGATCAGGTCCAAGGTCCACGGATCGTCCACTGCATGCTTTTTCAGGTAGGGAAACCATATCTGACGAGGCCAGTATGGGGCAATCAGAATCATTGAAGACCCCAGTTGAGAAGCTTTTTGAATAACTTTTGGAAGGAGTGGAATTGGAGGAAAAGCATAAAGTAGCCCTGTTGGCCAAGGTTGTGCTAGAGCATCCATGGCTGGTACTTCCTGATGTGGAATCAAGGAGAAAAACTTCTGGCACTTGGTGTTTTGTGGCGTTGCAAATAGGTCGCAGCACGGCGTCCCCCATCTGTTGAAAACCTGAGCTGCTACTTTGCCGTTTAGAGACCATTCGTGAGGAGAGAGAATTGTCCTGCTTAATTTGTCCGCCAATACATTTGATTTTCCCGGGATGTGGGTCGCTACCAAGAAGCGGTTGGTAGCTACAGCCCATTCCCACACTCTCATGGCCTCTCTGCAAAGGGGATACGATCTGGTCCCTCCTTGTTTGTTCAGATACCAAACCACCGACATGTTGTCTGTGTGGATGGCGATGATGCCTTGAGGAAGAAACTTGTGTAAGGCCTGTAGGGATAGAAGAACAGCCCTCATCTCCAACACGTTGATGTGGAGAAGAGCTTCGTCCGAAGCCAGGAGCCCTGAAGTAGCGTGCACAGACAATGCCCCGCGGCACCCTATCTGGGAGGCATCTGTCGTCAGGGTAACTACTGGAGGGGGGAGAACAAAGGGTTTTCCCTGATCCAAGTTGGATGTCTGAAGCCACCAGCGAAGGTCCCTTTTGCATATTTCCGTAATCATGATGTGATGATTGAGGGGAAGATCCTGAAAGGACCATTGAGTTGACAAGAGCCACTGAAGAATCCTCATGTGTAATCTTGCTAGAGGAACTAAAAGAACCGTGGCAGACATTGAGCCTAAAACCTGTAGGACCATCCTGGCTGGGGCTTTGGATCTCGAGACCAGAGCTTGAACTTGGCCCTGTAAGATTCGGATCCTTTCGGCAGGAAGAAAGACGCGCATCAATCTTGAGTCTATCTCTGCCCCTATAAATTTTATGCGTTGAGAGGGCAGCAAGACAGACTTTGACCAATTGAATGTAATCCCTAGGGAAACACCCAGGGAGATGGTGGCTTTGAGGTTGTCCATTAGTAGATGCCTGGTGGTGGCAGTCAGGAGCCAGTCGTCGAGATAGGGAAACACTTGGAATCCAAGACTTCTCAGGTGAGCCGTCACTACTGCCAAACACTTGGTGAACACCCTGGGGGCTGTGGTGAGACCAAAGGGCAGAGCACAAAATTGGTAATGACTGACTCCCAGGCTGAAGCGCAGATACCTTCTGGACGCCTGATGTATCGGAATGTGATAATAGGCGTCCTTGAGGTCTATGGAGCACATCCAAACATCCTTCTCCAACAACGGGAGAATGGATTGTAACGTGACCATTCGAATCTGGATTTCGTTACGGATTGGTTCAGTCTGCTGAGATCCAATATTGGTCTCAGGTCCCCTGTCTTTTGGCACTAAAAGAACCTGGAGTAATTTCCTGATCCGATCTGGTCTGTGGGGACCGTTGGATGACTCCTTTTTCTAGCAGCTTTAAAGCTTCTGCGGCTGCTATTTCCCTTTGACTGGGTGGTGGGCCCGGGATTCTCTTGGACGGAGGGGGTGAGTCTTTGAATGGGATGGTGTAACCTCCGGCAATGATCCGGCACCCATCTGTCCTGAGTGATTGACTCCCAGGCTTCTAGGTGCTTGGCAAAGCGACACCCGACTGGCTCGAGCAGCACAGCCGGGCAATCCCTCATGTCGTGTGGGAGGCAGAAGAGCCAGGAAAGGACGCGCGGGCTCCATAATGGCGGGGCCCTCTGCGCCTCTGGGACGGCGTCTCCTGAAAAATTTCCCGCCCTCTGCCTCTGGACGGGAATCTTCCTGCTGTTGGGAGAAAAACTTGCGAGATTTTCGAACCACATTTTCCCCTCCTTTGGCCTTGGGGTAAGGCCGAAGGGAGTGGAATAACGGGCCCCTACGGCAGATAACGTTTTCCCTCTTGCTCACAGCGTGTAAGGGTGTCTTTCACCTTGGGTCCAAACAATGAGGACCCATCAAAGGGAGCGTCGGCGAAGGAAGACTTGAAGGCCTCCGCAAACTGACACAAGCGGAGCCAGGCTTGTCTACGTAGAGCCACGCCTGTGCCTGCCGCTCTCCCCGCCCCTTCGGCCGCATAGGAAATGAGCCTCATGGACGAGTTAGAAATTGACGTAAGGATAGCCAACTGAGAGCTAACCGACTGGGCTAGCTGCTCAGGTAGGTTACCCGAGAGGGAATCTGACAACTCCTTGACCAGATCCCTCTGAAGCCTTGTAAAATGTGCCAAATAGTTCAGAGACCTTAAAGTAAAGGCCGCTGAAGTTAGGGTGCGCTTCCCGTACCTATCCATACTCCTAGACTCCTTATTAGGAGGATGGATAGACGTTGAAGCCTCTGCCACGTCCTGTTGTGTAGCAGATGCCACCACCATGGCATCTACAGCCACGCCTTTAGTAAGGAACTCCTTCTCGGGGGGAGCAGATAAGAATTTATTTGGACGAGAAGGGACTGGTTCCACGGTATCTGGATGTTCCGCCCTTGACAAACTAAATCCAGAAGCTCGTCAAGGGCGGAGACACCCAGGAGGCGGAGGGCTGAGCCCCAAAGGCCTTGAGGAGCACTGATTCGTCAGCAGAGGGGTTTGGATATCCAGCCGCCTCGTTGTTTGAGGATCTCTAAGATGTCTGCAAATGAGACATCATCCGAGGACGACTGGGACCCCTCCGCATCATCCATATCAGTGTCCGATGTAATAGACTCGGGGAGTCCACGTGCTTCCTCTTGCACGATCTCTTCCTTGGGGTTCCTCTGAAGATAACTCCGAAGAACCCTCAGGAGGAGGAACCCCACTGGGGGTAACCTCAGGCCTCGGGCTAGGCTGGCTACGGACAGGGAACAGCCAAAGACCCAGTCTCCACACCCAGGGAAGGTGCTGGTAAAACCGAGAGATGGTCAAGAGGACTTGGCCAAGGCACTCCTCATGGCCCTGAAAGCCGGACCCCAGAATCCTGGGAGTGTCCGGACTCGGAGCCGTGATAGCCGACGGAGTCCCGCAGTCAGCACCGAGGGGAGGCTCGGAACCAAAGCATAGGTCCCAAACATCACCCCGGGTCCAGCCGAAGAAGTCCGCGTACTAAACTCGGACCCGAAGGCCGGGTTGGAGTAAGGGTCGGAGCCGACCCTAGAATCTCCACCGGCTCCAACAGCACCTGCTCCGGAGCCAAGCGGTCGGAGGAGGAATGGCAACGGGTGGACCAAGGTCATCGGCTCCGAAACCAGCTGGGTCGGAACCGAAACAAATTTTGGAAGACTGGGGACTGGAACAGTCTTTGGAGCACCCTGTCGATATCAGAATCCGACATCCTCAAGACCGAGAGGAAACAGAACGGGTTCGAGAAGGCCTCTCCATCGGCCCCAAAGGGCTAGGGGACCGGCTCGGCGACTCGATGAGTATCGGCGCCGAGGAATACTCACAGCAGATTCCATCGGTGCCGAGGTAGACTTCGGCCGAGGAGGAAGTGTCTGAGCTGGCGACCTTGTCGGCTCCGAGAGCAGTGGAGCCGGCGAAGGTGACCCGCCTCGATGCCCCAGCCATCGGCTCAAGACAGAGGAGTCGATACTGGTGGCATCGAGGCAGACCGTTCAACCTCGGCTCCAAGTCTTTGGAGCCGAAGGAGAGGCCTGCCTAAGTTTCTTGGCAGTCGGGTCCGACGGACTGGTCGGAACCGAAGCCCTTTCTTTTGGTTGGAGCAGGAGAGGATGCCAAGGCTTCTTCAAAGGAGGGTTTAACTAACCCTTTAAAATCAATTTATTTTTCCTCTCCTGGAGGACCCTTGAGGAAAAGGCGTGACATACACTGCATGACTCCTGCAAGTGCTTTGCCCGAGACAATATACACAGAGCGAATGATCGTCTGTGATAGACATTTTAAACCCACATTTGAACATTTTTAAAACCCAAGGCCTAGGGGTTTGAGACATGTTGATACACAAATCTAGTCACTCTGACAGGAAAGTACACTAAATTTTTACTGCTGATAAATTAAAGCTTACAGTAATAATTAATGCCAACTCTTCCTGTAAAAGAACAGGTAACTCTAACCAATTTGTATAATTACTAGAGACCCTGTAAGTATAAAGCTTAACAGTCCGGGAAGGCCGTGGATGGAGGGGCCGAAAACAAACTGAACCCAATCACACACAACAATTCAAAATCCAAATCGTACACAAAGTTAGCGATAGCCGTTAAAACAGCTTTTGTGAGCAAAAACAGCAAAAAACTGACAGAAAAGTTAGTTTAATAAACTACTTAGCCCAGCCAGCTCGAGACCACGTCTTCGCAGGGAAGCGGCAAACGAGATCTGGGGGACTGGTAGTGGTGCATCCTGGGATATAGTAAGCTCAGCCAATAAGAGACTTCGCTCTTTGGCATAAGCGTGCCGAGTCGGAGCCGAGGGATCGGCTCCGAACCCATCATTCAGAATGTAGGCGAGATAGGATCACATAACATCTTTGACTTAAATCTAATATAATAACAATCCTAACTTGTGTAGTTCTAGCTCACATTACATCCTACCAAGGCTCCACAGTCACATGCCCCAACAACTTCCACTGTACTCTCTCAACACCTTCCCTCAAACATTTACACTATAACTATACAAGCCCTGCCACCAAAAACATCCTCCCAATACACACACTCCATTACCAAACACCTAACACACTCAAAATAAAATATCCCTAACATACCATAAGCAATTTACTATGTATATAAAACATATCCTAAACACATTCTATAAACTAGCCCTCACTGGAGACATCCATCCAAACCCTGGTCCTCCCAAATCCAACCCAACCACAAACCTTAGTCCAAGCATCCCCCCCACAACTCAACTCCTAGCCAACAAAAAACAGACCTACTTATAATGTCCATAAACATCAGAAGCATATGCAATAAAATCCAAGAACTACATGCCTTCGTTGAAAGTTGGGCGTCGAGCTGGCACCTCGGCACCCGTAAAAAATCTACTGCCAATCATTAGCGGACCGGAGTTCTGCTGTGGCGACCCCTAACCGGGAAAAGCCAAAAGAAGAACAACAACATGCCAGCATAAGCATATATTCCCCAGATATTCTCTTCCTAACTGAAACCTGGCTCAAACCTCACATCAAAAGTGACGAAATACATCCACCTGAATACAACATCCTTTGCATAGACAGATTGTCCAAAAAAGGAGGTGGTGTAGCATTGATATTTAAACAGCACCTCAATATTCAACTCCTGAACACATCTGCCCCTCACCACAACAATGAAGAAATCCTTTATGCCAATCTCAAACTAAACCCAAACAAAACAATCAATATCATAGGATGCGATTTCCCACCTGGGAAAAATAGTACACCCCTAGAAAATCTCTTCAGCTGGGCTACTCTATCTCTACCCCAGAAAACCATCATTCTCGGTGACTTTAACATCAACTGGCTATCCTGTAATAACAATCTCCCAACCATTCACCTTAATCTCCATGGGTTCACTCAACTCATCCAATCCCCAACCAAATCAACAAAATCCCTAACAATCACACCTTACTTGACTAGATGCTAGTCAACAAAGCCCCTCACTCTTACCTAGCAGGCTGCATACCTGACAGTCTTAGTGACCACTCCCCCATTTTCCTAATTCGGCACCACACAAACAGTCTCAAGCCCTTTATCCACAGGCAAATACAGAACAGGTCCAACTTCAACCCCTACTCCTTCATCTCCTCCCTGCAAAAAAATAACTGGTCACCACTAAAATACCTCAGTCTAGATGAGGCTGTCCACTTCTTCAACAGTACCTTCCTCTCCATCCTAAACACCCATGCTACTGTAAGAAATGCCAAAGTCAGATCCAGGCGTGCCCCATGGTTACAAAAGACCACCAGAACTCTAATGAAATCCAGGAGATAAGGCCTGGGAGCACTGGCGACTAACAAAAAATAACTCAGATAGGCAATCATTCCTTGAACTGCACAATACAGCCAAAAAGCAAATAAAATGAGACAAATCCCTCTACTATAAATCCACCCTGAACTCTTCCAACCACAACCCTAAGCAATTCTGGACAACTACTAACACTATCCTCCACCCAGGGAAGGTTGATACCCCCCCAGCCATCCATTCCCCCCTCCTCCAGCAGTTTTGCTGAATCCTTCAACGAACACTTCACTGAAACTATAACATCTCTAAACAAACAACACTTCCTACAATAGTCCCCCAATCCTCTTTTCTTCTTCACCTCAGTACCTACCTCCAACATAAAAAGACTATTGTCAAAACTTAAACCCACCAAACTTGCAACTGACAACCTCCCCTCTGAATACTTGAAAATTGCAGCTGATACACTAGCCTATCCAATTTCAATTCTAATCAACCGTTCCGTAACAGAAGGCTATGTTCCCTCGATATGGAAAATATTTCCCATCATTCCCCTCCACAAAGGCACCCCCTCCACTGACCTCTCCAACTACCACCCCACTGCTATCCTCTTCCCTCTCTCCAAGACACTTGAGAAATGTATCAACACCCAGATCTCCAACTACCTCCTAGCTAATAATCTCCTCTCCAAAACCCAACATGGTTTCAGGCCATATCACAGCACTACCTCCGCTCTGCTCTCCTTCACCAACACGATATACTTCATCTCAAAAACAATGGCCTCTTCTCTACTGCTGTATTTCTAGATCTCTCAAAGGCCTTTGACATGGTATCTCATGAGCTACTACTCTCCCCAACCTCTCATTTTCATAATCAGCCTGCAACTGGTTCCACAGCTATATACACAGATGCCAGAAATCAGTAATCTGGGACGATAACCTATCAGCTAGCCTCTCAGTTACTCGTGGAGTTCCCCAAGGGTCTATCCTTGGCCCTCTGATATTCTCACTTTTCACTAACAACCTACATACTGCCACCACACAAGCATCTCTTATACAGTACACAGATGACTCAGCTCTCATCTGCTCTGCCCCCACTCTACCAGAACTACAACAAATCACACAGGAATCATTCTCTTCTGTAGAAAGCTGGCTATCCAATGCTCAGCTCCTACTCAACTCAAGTAAGACAAAAAGTACAGTTTTGTACCTACCATAAATGTAGATGTTCAAAGATCCACATTGCTGCAGTCCTTACACTTGGGTAGTCCGCTGTCCTCGGTCGGCCCGAATATCAAAGTATAAGGCTGACGTCGGTCAAGGCGCATTTGACTGACATCAGGACGTCAGGGTACAAATGCGCATGACCGACGTCATATCCTCAGTCTTTTCTTGCCCCAGATGTCAGAAGACCCTAAAAGAAAGGTCAAAACCAAAAGACAGCAAACAACCAACCAACCACCCTTGCACTAAAAATATTTACAATATATACAATATACACCATATTGACAACCCAACCCACACAACCGCCTCTAACTACAGAGGGAAAGGAGGGAGGGTAAATTGGACTGCAGCAATGTGGATCTTCGAACATCTACATTTATGGTAGGTACAAAACTGTACTATGTTCTTCATCTCACATTGCTGCAGTCCTTACACTTGGGTAGAATCCCAAAGCAGAGGTAAGGGAGGATGGCCAAACTATGAGGAAGCAGGAGCTGCCAAAATGCCCTGCAAAATAGCAGTGGCAAAACCAGCCCTAGATTTAGAATAAAGTGGAAGGTGATAATGCCTAGAGAAAGTATGCACTGAACTCAAGTAGCTGCCTCCAAAATATCCTTAGTTGCCACCCCCCTTAAAAAGGCTTTCGAAGTGGCAGTAGCCCTAGTGGAATGAGGCCTAATCCCAGCTGGAATCTCCTTGCCATGATGGGAATAACAGAAAGCAATGCAAAACCCAATCCACTTAGAAATAGTTTGTTTTGACACAGGCTTGCCCTGAGAACTCAAAGCAAAAGAAACAAATAACTGCTGAGACTGTCTGAACCCTTTAGTTCTGTCCAAATAATATCGCAACTGCCTGTGTACATCTAAAGTATGCAAAATCTTCTCCCCTCTATTTTGGGGATTTGCATAAAAAGTAGGCAAATGAATAGTTTGGTTTAAGGCCACACTAGAAACCACTTTAGGCATAAAGGAAGGATTAGTACGTAAAGATACCCTATCCTTATGGAAAATTAAGAAAGGCTCAACTGCCATAAGGGCCTGCAACTCAGAAACCCTTCTTGCAGAGGTAATGGCCAACAAAAAAGCAGTCTTCCATGATAAATATTTCAACTCGGTAGTAGCTGCAGGCTCAAAAGGTTGTAGAGTGAGTTTCTCCAACACAAAATTGAGATCCCAAGCAGGAGTAGGAGCTCTACGTGGGGGTCTTATATTCTTTGCCCCTCTAAGAAATTGCTTGAACAAAGGATGAGAAATCAATGGTGGGTCACAATCATAGTGAGCCGAAATTGCTGCAGCATGAACCTTAATAGAAGAGAAGAACAAACCTTTGTCCAGTAACTCAGTAAGATATTGAAGAGCCACACTTAAATTAGGCTCAGAAACATCAAAATCCTTTGCTGCACTCCAAAATAAAAATCTCTTCCATTTATCTGCGTACACTTTCCTTGTACTAGGCCTTCTAGCTTCCAAAATAACATTCAAAACTTGCTGTGGAAGTTGAGACCCACTACGGTTCAAAACAGAATATGCCAGGCTGTTAGGTGAAGAGAGTGAAGCTTGACATTGAGCAAATGACTGTCCTCCTGAGACAACAGGTGTGGAATCAAGGCAAAGGCCATGGAGGCTCCGTACCAGGCTTCTCAGTAATGGGTACCAATGCTGTCGAGGCCAATCTGGAGCTATCAAAATCATCCTTGGCTTGTCCTGTCTGGCCTTTAGTAGTACCTTTGGGAGGAGAGGCAGAGGTGGAAAGGCATACACATGAAGATTGCTCCAATTGAAAGAAAGAGCATCCACTTTCCAAGCTGTGGGATGAAACCTTTTCGTGCAAAACTTTGGCAGCTGGTGGTTTAGTGGAGAAGCGAACAGATCTATGTCTGGAGTTCCCCATGACACTGTCAATTTCTGAAATACATGAGGATCCAATTTCCACTCGTGGGGATCCATAATTCGTCTGCTCAACACATCTGCTAAGGAGTTCTGTGCTCCCGGCAGAAACCTTGCCTGAAGATTTAGCTGTAAACTGAGAGCAGTCTCCCACAAAATCATTGCTTGCCTGCATAGAGGATAAGAATGTGTTCCCCCTTGCTTGTTGATGTACCACATGACAGTTGTGTTGTCTGTTAGAATCAACACCTGCCCTGGAAGAAGTAAATCCTTGAAAGCTATTAATGCAAACTGGACTGCTAACATCTCCTTCAAGTTGATATGTAGATGTTGTAGTCTGGCAGGCCACTTGTCTTGTATCCACTTTCCATTCAGATGAGCTCCCCAAGCTTTGTCTGAGGCATCTGTCGTTAGAATCTGACTCGCCTCTGGCAGGGTCACAGAGTCCCCTGTTTAGGTGACATTCCTGAGCCCACCACAACAATTCCTTTTGAATGCAAGGTATTATTTGAATGACAGTGTCCAGATCCTGGCAGTGCTGTGTCCATACATTTTTGAGATACCATTGTAACTTCCTCATATGCAGTTTGGCATTGGGAAGCACCAGAATACAAGATGCCATGAACCCCAAGGCTTGAAGGACTGTCCTTGCAGTCAGCCTGGACTGATGAGACAAGTGATGAAAGTAAAGGGAAAGATTCTTTTGTTTGTCCGGGGTCAAAAAGGCCATCTGGGCTGCTGTATTCAGTCTTACACCCAGAAAGCACATGTCCTGAGAGGGTACTAGACTGGACTTTATTTCGTTCACAGAATACCCCAGGCATCTTAGCACTGCTATCACATATTCCAAATGATGAAGTAGCTCGTCCCTTCCTTGAGCCAGAATCAGGCAATCGTCCAAATAAGGATAGATCTGTATTCTTTTTAGCCTGAGGAAAGCTATTACTGGAGCCAGAACTTTCGTGAACACTCTGGGTGCAGTAGATAAGCCAAAGGGCAATGCAGAGAACTGATAATGAGAAGTCCCAGCCCGAAAACGCAGATACTTCCTGCAACTCAGTCTGATAGGAACATGAAGGTAAGCCTCCTTGAGATCCAAAGTTACCATCCAATGATCTTTGCCCAGCAGAGGTAAAAGCTGTTGTAACGTCAACATTTTGAACTTGGGAATGTCCAGATAAGTGTTGAGGGTAGATAAATCCAAAATTGGTCTCCACGTGTTCCCTTTCTTTGGTACTAGGAACAGGCGAGAATAAAATCCTAGGCCCACTTCTGGCATAGGGACCGGCTGTATGGCCCCTATTTGAAGTAACAGAGAAATTTGTTTGTGAGCCTCTATTCTTTGTTGAGGAGGAACGTCTGGCATGCCTTTGAAAGGAGGCAAGGTATGGAAATAAAACCTGTAACCGTGGTGTATGATATCCAATACCCATCTGTCGTGGGTAATCAAACTCCAATTTTCCTTGAAAAGTGCCAACCTTCCTCCCAAAGGTGCTGCCAGACGAGAAGGCTCTGGCAGCTGAAAAGGTAGGTCATTGGGTCTGTTTACGAAAGGACTGACCCCTGCCCTCACCCGAAGACTGTGCAGGTGAACTCCCTGTTCTAGGCCTGAGCCCTGAGCTCTGCCCCTACCACGTCTAGACCTACCCCTAGACTGGGAATCATAAGAAGGATACGTCCACCCCTTGGTAGGCCAATTTCTACTAAACTTCGGAGGCTGAACCTGCAAAAAATCTTTAACAGTCTGCATAGACTTAGCCTTGTCTTCCATTTTCTTTAAGACTGCCTCAACAGGAGAACCAAACAACACATCAGATTGTAAAGGAGCATCTAAAATCCTTGTCCTAACATGTTCAGATAAATTCTGATCCCTCAGCCAGGCGTGCCTGCGAAGAACTGACCCAGTGGCAGCCACCCTAGACGAGGCCTGTACAGCATCAAAACCACATTGCAAAGAATGCTTACCCACCTGTTCCGAAACATGTACTAAATCTTGTAACTCTTTACACTCAATACCTTCCGCCAGAGTATCTACCTTAGACTTCAATTGTGAAAGGAGATAGTTTTGGTATTTCAACATGTGAAACTGGCAATTCAAAGCCCTCATAGCTAGGGTGGAAGAAGTATAAACTTTCTTTCCCCATCTATCCAAAGCCCTGGCCTCTTTATCTGGAGGAACCGGATTTTTGACAACAGAAGCCTTAACACCTTTAGGCCCCTGACTAACAGTTTCTGGGTCTGCCCTAGGACTCTTAAAAAGATACTTATGAGCTTCAGGCACCCTGTAATACCTATCCGGTTTAACAGGAGCAGGAGGCAAAGAATCAGGATTAAGAGACGCCTCTGCAAAAACATCCTCCACCACATCCAGAACAGGAGGTATAGCCAAAGGCCTATGTTGGGGTAAAAACAAAAATTCCCTAAGCCTTTTCCTGGAATCAGAGAAGTCCTGACCTTCCCACTTAAAATGCTCCCTCATGGAATGAAGAGTCTCTGAAAAAGAAAAATCCTCAGGAGGAGAAGCAGAAGGAGTAGAATCATCCACATCAGAATCAGAATAAGGAGAATACTCCTGCAAGTCTTCAGCCGAAGACTCTGAAACATCCGAAGCCTGCTCAAAACTCCCAAGCTCAGGTTCCACCCTAGGTCTCTTATCAGGAGGGGGCACAGAACCCCTAATCAAAGTAATCAAATCTTCTGCCATTTTAAGCATATGCTTCTTGGGCACAGTTCCTGAAGAACTAGGGGTGACACCAACTGAAGCTAAACCTGGCCTGCCTCTGGGAGAAGCCTTGGAAACAGAAGGAGAGGGCCTAACCACCCTAGGAAGAGAGGGGAGTACAGTAACCTGAGAAGCCCCTTCAGCCTGACCTGCCTCCTGAGAGGCCACATCCTGCAATAACAAAGTCTCTCCCTGGGACTCCAAAGAAACCTCCGGCGGAACCACCGGCTCCACGAGACCTCTAAAGAACCGGCGTCCGCACGGAGGGTTCCTCTAGCCTAGGCTTCACTGCTTTGTCCTTGCGCTTCTTCGAAGAAGCGGGCGTCGGAGCATCTGACGGCATTTTATAGTGCACCGCTTCCCGAAGACTAACCTGCCACAATCTAACCTTCTCTTTATAGTGCGCTTATTGAATCTAGCACAAGAGCGACACCCAACAACGTCGTGCTCAGGCCCTAAACAAGGAATACACAAAGTATGATAATCTCTATGCGGTATCTGTTTCCCACAAGAAATACAGTTATTCACTTTTCTGACATCCGGTAAACCACTGAGGCAAGAAAAAACTAAAATATTCCCCAACGGGGTACTTAGCCAACTTTGACTCGGTCTGAAACTCCGAATTCGAAAAATTTCAGAACGCCGAACGGCACTTGCAACGCTGCTTCTGCATCGGACCATGCGGCAAAAAAGACTGAGGATATGACGTCGGTCATGCGCATTTGTACCCTGACGTCCTGATGTCAGTCAAATGCGCCTTGACCGACGTCAGCCTTATACTTTGATATTCGGGCCGACCGAGGACAGCGGACTACCCAAGTGTAAGGACTGCAGCAATGTGAGATGAAGAACATCTTCTCCTGTTCCAACCTTCCAAAGCCACCCAAAACACCCCCCACTTCAACATTCTCACCAAAGACAATATCATCATCTCTCCATCAGAACAGAAATGGAAATACACAACAAACTTAGATTTGACACCCACATCATATCTCTCACAATAAAAAAAGTTCACAAGAAACTTGGTGCATTATATCGAAGCTGCCAATTTCTAACCAAGGCAGCTACAATCTCCATAGCCAATTCCCAGCTAATCTCCACCCTCTTCTATGCACCCCCCATACTTAACCAACCTTAGACAGACAGACCTACACAAGCTGGATGCTTGTTACAACAAAATTGCTAAATCTGCCACTGGAACCTCCTACCGGAGCCATCATTATATCTCCCTTAAAGAACTAATCTGGCTAGAACTCCCGCAACCCCTTCACTTTAATGAACTCACCCGTGCTCATAAACTTATTAACCACCCCCATAACCTCCCCTCCCTTCAAACCCTTCTACAACCCTATCACTCCACTAGGCCCCTAAGATCAAACAACAAAAATCAACTCACTGTTATCAAACCCAAAAACTCAGCAGGAGAAGCCATATTTTCATGTACCATATCTAAACTTTGGAACAATCTTCCACCCTCTGTAACTACTCTACCTTCCAGCAGCCTTTTCAAGGCTGCGCTCAAATTCCACTTACATTTGCACTGGCTTTGTTGTTCTAATCCAGACCAACACCCCCACCCTTACCCCCCCACCTAGACTCTTAACCCAACTATACTACCGCCACTACTAACCACAGTCAGAATTAGCTAGTTGTCTTTACATACATTAAAATCTTGCCTAACAACTTTGTTACTAATATTATAAACGACAAGAAACTATCTTAACTCGCAACATTTACTTATATACTGTTGATAATCAATATCTTGTTATTGTATTAAAGCCAACAACCTGTAATATTGTTTACTATTGCTGCAACTTTGTATCTCTATTTATCATGTACATGATGTGGAGCTTTTCTCCCCGGGCATCCACTGAAAAAGGACCTGCGTCCAGTTGGAATTTCCTGGTAAACAAATGTAAATAAATAAATAAATAAATAAATAAATAAATCTCCTTGAAGATCCAGGGAGCACATCCATTAGTTCGCACCCAAGACACAGTAAAATGGACTGCAACTTAACCATGCTGAATTAGATCTTATGTAAATACTTGTTTAGTAGGCTAAGGTCCAGAATGGGCCTTAAGTCCTGAGTTTTCTTTGGAACCAAAAGGAACACTGAATAAAATTCTGACCCTTCCTGATATGGTGGGACATTCTGGACATTGGTGAGAAGAGAAGGCATCTCTTTTTCCGTGACTTTTGTCTAACTGGGTGGGATGTCTGACAGTGGGTTGCTGGATTGGGGAGGTTTACTAAAAATGGTATGGAACAGCCTCTGAATATTATCTCTCTCATCCATACGTCCTGCATGATGGCTTGCCTTGCTGTTAGGTAAAGGGAGAGAAGACCCCTGATTGCCTCTAGAGTGGAGCAGTCAGACAGACCTTCAGGAATTCTGTGACCTACTGTCTGAAAAGAGCTGGCAATAATGATATCCCTGGTTCTACGGACCTCTTGGCATCAGGGCCTTCAACCCTTGAGGAGGCTACCTCTGTCACAAACATTCTTGTCTGAAGGTGAGACAAACTGCCGTTGCTTAGACTTCCTAAACCAGAGTGAATGAGATCCCTTCTGGTTCCTGCAGCATGATCTCTGCATAACCTTAGACTTAACTCTGATGGCAGAATCTTACCATCTTGCTCACACTTCTGCATTTTAACTTTCACAGATGTTCCAAACAGAGAAGACCCACAGAACTGGACATTTTTGAACAATGCCTTGAAGTTGTCCACAAAGTAACACAAGTACCCCACGCAGAGCATAGGTTGGTACTAGGTTATCAGCCTTAGGGCCTATACAAGCCTAGCCATAACAATTCCCTGGCTATTTCTTCCCACACTATTTACATCTCCTGGCTATGTCAGTACTGGCTGCCCTAGTCGCTCCATCAGAGGTGTTATGCATTAGGTGCATGAAGAGGTTTGTAATACTAGACAAGGTAGTCAAAACATCTCCTAATTGGTTCTTGGACTCCATCTTATATGGAGCTTTCAAAGTAGATAGGGCTTGCTGGGACAAATTTCTCTGAAATCTGTTCTTGTGTGTGAAGAGTAGTTCAAGCTTCTTAAAGCAAAGGTGACCAAAGCATTTACTCGTGTCCAAAGTCTATCCATTGCTCTGGACTTCTTTTTAGGGGAATGGACAGAGGTGCAGTCTTCAGACAGTTCTCTTCTGGTGAATGTGAGTCAACTGCTGGAGATTTGGCCTGGTGTTCCTTGTCTTTAGGCAGGTGTACAATCCTGACAGGCTTGTGCAGAATTTGCTTGCTGGAGTCAGGTTCCTGCCAAGGATCATGACCGCTAAATCAACCAACGTATCGGCCAGAGAGACCACCCGTGACATAAAACTGTCCTGACCCATAAGCCTCAATCAATATTGCCTCATTCTGAAGGGGGGGGGGGGTAGTCAATGTCCCAAGCTCTCATCTGACTCATCAGCTTTAATATCTAGCCAAAAGAGGTATCCTCTGGAGGGGATTGTAGGGAGCCCTCTCAATCCTCTAAGTCAGTATCTGAGGTGGGAACTCAAATGGGGAGCTTAAGTGCTTCCTCTTGTACATTCTCTTCTTGGATAGATAAGGGGAAGTACCACCTGACTCCTCAAAGGACTGAAGCTGCTTTTGTGCAGAGGCCTTAAACCTTATGGAATGACTCTGACCAAGGGACGTCTTATGAGATACAGAGGAAGACAGACAGAGAGTGAGAGAGAGAGAGACAGGGAATCATGGTGTGGAAATCATCTGTTGGAGTCTGAGAATCCATTCTCTTGGGAGAGGCAAACCACCGAATCTGGCCTTACCTTTGCTTAAGTGGTCAAGGCTGCTGCAGGGACCCCATATTATGCCTTGAATGTGGAAAGTCTCACTGAAGGAATAGGAACTGTAGTATTGAAAACTGAAGTCTCCAACACCTGAGATAGAGACAAACCCATTGTCCCTGATGAAGGAGCTGAAGTCAGCATCTGAAGTCCTCAGCTCCAAGACTTCAACAGCTCCAACAACTTATTAAAACAATAAGTCAGATACAAAATCCCCAATGCTGAAGATACAAAATAAATCTGCACAGAGGCCACAGGATCTAGGTAAAGTATCAGTTTTGAAGGCAACTTGCTGACAACTGAACGAAGTAGAATGGGGGCATTTGGGCGAATCCGACCACATTTATAGCCAAAGGGGACAGAATGACTCCCACCTCTATCTGTGTCTTCATAAATCTTTGCATCAGACAGCCCAAATCAGCCTCCAAGTATTCCTGTAAGACTTGAAGAACCTGACAGATAGTGCAGAGGATGGCCAAAACAGGGGGAGTTGATCTAATTTCTCTATGGTGAAAATTTAAATGGGAAGTCACGTATCAGGAAAAGATCCAAGGGCTATGGATCCAGTGGTGGGGTATACACTGGGGTGCGGGTCCGATGCACTTTGAAACTGAACTTTCGGAGATGAGGATTCGGCACATTTCTTCTTGGGGATATGAATCCTTATGCCTAGGCAGTTTATCAGATGCTTTCTTGGTTTTAGCCACCTTTGTATCTGGAGGCAAGAGGCCTTTTAAAATGAGTTTGTGCTTTCTGTCTACCAAAGCCCTTGACCAAAACCCCACACAAATTTTAAATTAACACATAAATGGGGTACACCGAAGCAGACCATACACAGATTGTGCAGGTCTTGTTGCAGAATTTTGTGCCCATACATGAAGTACTTTTTAATTGCTTCTCCATCTTGGCAGAAAAAAATATCAAGTGTCATCTATTGGATATCAGTTAACAGTGTAAGCAGAAACAAAGACAACTGAATTAACAAGTACTACACACAGTAAGGCTTGACTAAAGTTGTTATCTAAAAACTATGAACTATAAACTAGCAACTTTTAAACTAGTAAATGATTTACTACTAATCTTCCACACTAAAAGGACATAAGAATTCAATAGCCCCAGGAAGCACTGACGCAGAAAAGGGGCTACTACCAAGGAAAAACCCAGAAAGGTAAAAATATTACTAGTTATAAAAATGACTGATTAACAAAAATAACTTGTAAGTCATTATAACACCTGAACATACATCAAGTATATATCACACTAGAAATAATCTGAGGTGAAGAACTTGGCTGTGAATGTTCATTCGCTAAGGCAACAAACAAGATCAGAAGTAACTCGGGGAAGTGGTGCATTATGGGTGGGAGAATTCTAAAAGGGGCTCGAGACTGGAATACTGATGCTGCCGAATCAGATTTGACAAGAAACTCAAGGACCCACATGTCAGATCAGATGGACTAAACAAATCAGATCTCGGACTACAACTGTAGAATAACAAAACAAAGGGGGAAAAAAATCAGATGCTTGAGACAGGAAATGCTCACCTGTAGATTCTCCAACTGAGATAAGAGAGTATATTTCCTACAAATGAAAAACCTCTTGTATTCAGCACAGTCTGATAAGTGGAAGCTTTTCTTTTTTCTTTCTTTCATTTTTTTGGTAGACCTAGTGATATCTGAGAGACCCACAGAAAGGTTTTGCAAAATCATAGGCTCAATAGGAGCAGGGTGGCCCAAAAGAGGAGCCTGCTGACAATGCAATCAGGGTGAACTTGCATGGCTTCCATTAAAGCAGACTTCTACCAGAGGCTATAGCTTGAAACCACGCCCTTATTGGCTACCAAGAGGTGACAAGGATGAATTCTGGTGTTCTTTCACTGAATTTTGTTGATGTACATGCAGAACCATTAAAAGGGTCACAGGAAATCTTCAGTCCAGCTAAAGAAAGCTCACCCACTGCATAGCTTCCCTGTCCTGTTGACGTGAACTGCAACATTCTTCTTTGTGGTAAAAAAAAATATCATCTCTGGGATGTCCTCACTCAGAAGATCCTCATCAAGTAGACTTCCATTATCCGCCACTCCAGAGAGGAATTAAACAGTGGCCACTGGAGTCTGTCAGTGCATTTAATTTCCTAAGAAATGAAGGGCAGTGGGTGATGTCCCATTTGAATGCCCTCTAAGAAAACCAAAATGCATCTACATGCAAAGTACCTTGCAAAGGTAAGGGAAAACAGCTCTTGTACTTTACAAAAAAGCACCTAAACAGGCATGTCCAAGGGACAACTTCCAGTGACTTCTCCTGTCCACCTGGTGAATCTGGGCATACTGGGGCAATGCAGCAACTGCCTCATGTACACAGACAACCCTCTTCTCCTACCAACTAACACTACAACCTGTGAGAGATGCACTTGCATAGCCAAACTGGAAGCAAAGTTCTCTCCAGCCAAGATTGTGCTAGACAGTCAAGAGGAGAAGGTTAACACCTGCACTACACCTCAAGCAACACATAGCCCTTCAAAACCCAGACCATCAACACCCACACGTAGCAACGCTAAACCCACATATGCGGAGGCCCTTAACATTAACCTGCCCAAGCAACAAGGACTTCCGAAGCTGAAACGTAAACAAACACCAGTCACAACCAGAGTGATATATAGCTCACAACACCAGTGTGCTACCCAACAACAGCCCCTAAGGCAAGACAACGTACCCAACACTTTAGTCATAGGTGACTCTATAGTCAGGCACACTGATGTCCCACACACCAGGCTGAACAAGGAGAAAATTACAGTCAGCTGGCTACTGGGTGCCAGGATCCGCCATATAATGCATGCACTCAAGTCACTCCACAAGTACAAATATGACTCTGTCATTGTCCATGTTGGAGTGAATGACTTCAGACGTAACTCCCTGGAATACATGAAAACAGACATGGAAGAGCTCTCGAATCATGTGGCCCAAGCAGGTATGACCCTAGCCCTGAGTAGCATCCTGCCTTCGCCCAGAATGATACCACAGTATAAGGACAAAATGATTTACTTGAACAATTGGCTAAGCTTCTGGTGTCATTCAAAGGGGATCCAGTATCTGTCTGCCTGGGACGACATGATCGACAAACCATGATGTTTTGCCAGAGATGGTCTGCACCTGTCACCCCTGGGATTCAGGTTACTGGCTAAAGCTCTTGCTACCCCTATAGTGCCTTTTTTAGGCAAGGTTCAAAGGACAAAACCACCACCGTAACAGATACAAGCATGCAAAATCTGAAGGTAATGCTACTCCATGCTAGAAGTCTAAACCTCAAAATGCACTCTCTTGAGGCACTCCTAACAATGGAGAACATCAATATCTGTGCAGTAACCGAGATCTGGTTCAAGGCTCCAGACAGCACCCCTGCAATACCAGGCTACAACTCTTACCACACTTTCCGGCCACCAAATCAAGACCAAAACACTAAAGGTGGAAGAGTGTCCATATTCACCAAGGATATTCACACCTCCAGGCTAGTTGCCCAACACAATGCATCTGAAATTTTCCATGTGCAACTAACACTAGGTAAGACTGCAATCCACATTGAAGCTTGCTACAGATCCACTACCATACCCTAAGATTCTCACTACACCTTTCTAAACATACTGGAAAATATTAAGATACAACCAAACACCCTAATACTGGGTGATTTAAACTACCCTGCCATTAACTGGGAAAACTACTTTGGTATCAACACCTTTTCCCAACGGTTCTTGGAATTCATAAATTCCAGGATCCTGGATCAACTAATCCATTGTCTAACCAAGGGCTCCAATATCCTAGACCTGGTCATTACTAACATGGGAGATAGATGCTCCACACCAGTGGTCACCCCCTCAATGGTCAGGTCTGACCATAAGCAAATCACCCTTGACATCCACATCCCACCCCCACCCCCCCAGTAAGGAAACCTCCGTAAAAAACTTCTCCAAAGCCAACTTCATGCTACTCAAGTCAGAAACGGCAAACTTCATGACACCCATGCAGATGGGAGCTGAAAGTTTGACTGCTGAATCCTACACTAAGGCACTGTACGAGCACATCCACTCGTGTATGAATCGAGCCATCCCAAATAGAACCAAGACGCTCTCCTCCTAAAAAAGGAAGCCAATCTGGTGGTCCCCTGCCATAAACAAACTATACAACAGAAAGAAGAAACTGTTGCAGAAAAGAGGAAAATCTCAGGATGCAAAAAACTCCTTTACCAGTCTCAGTAAGAAGCTGAGATCCCTCATAAAATCCTCCAAAGCTAGTTACGAAAAAAAAAATTGCCAAAGATTCCAAAGACAATCACAAGGCATTCTATAGTTATGTCAAGAATCTAAGCGACAGTGTTTAGATCTGCTCTGAGCTACAACAGAATGGCATTAAATATACTGATCCCAAGGATATTGCCAATATCCTGGCAGATCGATTTAGCGCCAACTTCACCCCCCACCTCCTAAAGGGCTCATCTCAATACCAAAAGATTGCCAAATTCCAGTAATCACGACCACACAGGTAGAAACCGCACTCTCCAAAGCTAAGAATACAGCATCCATGGGACCAGATGACATCCCGGGCTGGGTACTACATGAACTACAAAATTAACTGGCACCTCACCTAAGTGTCATGTTTAATCATAGCCTCACCTCAGGCTTTGTGCCCACTGAGTTATCCCACTCCACAAAGGGGGATCACCTTGGATCCTGGTAACTACGGTCCCATCAGTCTGACGAGCCTGATATGCAAGGGCATACAATGCATTATCATGGAACTTAAAAACAAAGACACTGGCAACCTTCAAACATTGGACCCCAACCAGTTTGGGTTCGTGAAGGGACGATCTCGTCTCCTGAACCTGACTGACAGCTTCGAATCTGTCTCCAGAGCTGTGGACGAGGGTAAGGCAGTCCACACAGCTTATCTGGACCTCGCCAATGCCTTCAACACCATCCACCACTCTGGAATCATAGATAAACTTACTAAGCTGGGCATAAATAGGTTCATAGGTTCATACTAGGCTATCTGCCCAAGGGCATTTATAAGCCTAGCCCATAGTTATGTGGCTTTCGCCACCCCTTTAGTTTGAATAAAAACTATGCCTATCATTTTGCTGTGCCTCTGTCAAGCAGTGACACTGAAGTAATCTCTGGGGTATATCTGCAATCTCCCATCCATTGGTCAAGATTCCTCTTGAACAAGGCCAGAGAGGTGCTCTGCCTCACATGTACCGGGATTTTGTTCCACAGCATAGGGAGTCTCTGGGTGATGAATCTGTCCCTCCAGCACGTTCTATTTAAAACCGTGTCAAGGTTTAAGTCTCCCGCCCTTGTGGTTCTGAGGGATCTAGATTTTTTGAGGTGAAGCATATTCATCAAATCTGGGTTTGACATGGCCTTACATGTCAGGCACAGGTCACCTCTGAGCAAGCGGTATGAGACTGAATAGAGCTGGAGTTCTTTCAGTCGGGCAGCATAAGACATATTTTTGAGACCCTTTATCCTTTTGGTGAGGAACTTTTGGGGCCTTTCAAGCTGCAGCAGGTGTCTGGTCAGATACATTCGAGCGGGCATTGTACTCAATCATAGGTCTAATAAGTGATGAGTACAGGGGACGATGACCTCCCTTGATCTAGATGTGAATCCCTTCATGATCAGGTGGGTGATATAGAAGGTTTTCCTAACTACTTTAGCAACATGAGTGTCAAGCGAAGGCTACTGTCAACCTGGGTCCCCAGATCTCTGATGACTTTTTCTGTGCTCAGTGGATTGCCACCTATATGGTAGCTAGGGGTAACCTTGTTTTTCCCGAAGGGTATGACTATGCATTTTTTGGCGTTTAACTTCAGGCCATGGCTCTGGCACCAGTTATCCGTTTCTGTGAGGCCCTTCTGGAGGATATCTGTGTCAGATGTGTTTTCGACTATGGCGCCCAGTTTGCAGTCATCTGCAAACTTTGTCAGCCATAACCCTCCTGTGTTTGCTTGTACTTCAGAAAAGTAGATGCCGAACAAGAGTGGACCCAGGACTGAGCCCTGTGGGACACCACTTGTGACAGGCTTTCACTCGATGGGTTGCCAACTGGCTTACTGACAGAACCCAGACTGTAGAAGTAGCCGACTCCAAATCCAGCTCCAGACAATTGAATAGTGGAGTACCTCAGGGTTCAGTCCTGAGACTGCTCTTGTTTGGCATCTACTTCTCTAAAGTACAGGCCAACACTAAGGGGTTCTGGCTAACAAAGTTTGCAGATGACTGCAAACTGGGAACCATTACTGAATCCCCAAATGATGTAGATATTCTACAAAAGGGCCTTACAGAAACAGATGCTTGGTGCCAGAGCCATGGGCTCAAGCTTAATGCCAAGAAATGTATAGTTATCCCCTTTGGGAAAAAACACGTACCCATGAATTACCACATAGGTGGCAGTACACTAAATACCGAAAGTGTGATGAGAGACTTAGGGACACAGGTGGACAGTGGTCTCACCTTCGATAACCACATCTCCACAACAGTCAGGAAATCCTTCTATGTGGCACACCTCATCATAAGGGCTTTTCTTTTGGAAAAAAGGAGGTCATTGTCCTACTGTACTCATCCCTCATTAGACTCATTACAGAGTACAACACCCGTTTGGTATGCACCTCACAAGACATCTACAACAGCTGGAAAGGCTACAAATACCTCACTAAAAGAATCACGGGCCTAAAGCTGATGCCCTATGCTGACCGTCTAAAAAAACTCCAGCTATACTCTGTGGCATATCTTCTACTCAGAGGCGATCTCTGCTTCACATACAAGGCCATGTCAAAATCTGAGCTGTAGGACATGCTCCACTTAAAGAAATCTCAATCCCTCAGAGCCACACGTTCTTTTTTCTTTGGATGATCAGCTGATCTCAGAAGAGGAGAAAGCTTGACAGTGTCTCAAAATCCTCCAAAGAAGTCACAATCCATTTCCTTTTGTAAGCCCTGTATGATGTCCTAAGTATCCTGCAGACATCCTCTTTAAGCATCCTCTACAGCTATATATTGTACTTATTTTACTGCCTGCACTTTAACAAAGTAATTTTTGTGTTTATATTACCTGTTTAACTGTTGTAGGCTACACATTCAAGTGTGATAGCCATTTCTGTGCATTTAAAGTGTTTTTTCTTTATTGTATTTGCTTTATTTTCTGGAAAAAAAAAAAAAAAAAAAAATATATATATATATATATATGTGTGTATATATTTGTTTTCCCACCTTTCTAAGCTAGTATAGTTCAGTTTTCAGGTTAGTGCTGAATTCAGGGCTGTGTTACAAGTTTCTGTGTTTGCCCATACCTTACTTGGATAGAAGGAAGTTTCTCTGTTCACTGTGAGAGAGGGAGCTTTGAGCAGCCTATCTGTCCCTGGAGGAGTGGTTTCAGCCCAGAAATTAGTAGTTTATTGGCCATTTTGGGCTAATTTCTCTTTCATTTCCCTGCTATAAAACCCACATTTGCATGTTTTTTTGTGATGGGCAGCGCTGGTTAGCCAAGGTATAACTATTCCCGGCTCCACAAAGTCTACTCTTCAATTTTTCCCTTGGAACTAGACAAACTTTTAACTTAAGCACTCAAGCCATTCACTTCTCATCCCGACACTTGCTCAAAACTCATAACAAGCACTAATAAACCTTAGCACTAGACCCCCTATATACTGTAGAGAAGGACAAGGCTTTCTATTCCACCTTACCAGCCAGTCAGTAAAACAGTTCACTATACCTATCCAGACATGTCCAAAGGGCAGTTTCAGGTGTACTCTCTGGTCCAACTGGTGAATCTGGGCATTTTGAGGTAATGTTACAATTGCCTCATGTACACAGACAACCCTCTCCTCCTTCCACCAAACACTAATAAATGCGAGAGACGCAATTATACAGCCAAACTGGAGGCTAAGCTCTCTCAACCCAAGACTGGACCAGGCAGTCAAGAGGAGAAGGGAATTACTTGCATCACACCACCAGTCTCACATAGACCTATGAAACCAGCACCGGCAGAAAACACACATAAATGCATGAAAACATACTCGGAGGCTCTAAATAAAAATCTGCAAAATCAACAGAGACCTCCAAAACAGACATCCAAGCAACCTCCACCCCCCAACACAAACCATGAAACACATACTTCACAAAACCAGTGTGCCATGCAATCATAGGTTCATAGGTTTATACTAGGCTATCTGCCCTAAGGCATTTATAAGCCTAGCCCAAAGTTTTGTGGCTTACGCCACCCCTTATGTTAAAAAATACTGTGCCCATTAGTTTGTTGTGCCTCTGTCCAGCAGTGACACAGAGATGATTCCCGGGGTAAACCTACGATCTCCCATCCACCGGTCAATATTTCTCTTGAACAGAGCCAGCGAGGTGCTCTTCACATGGACTGGGATTTTATTCCACAGCATAGGGAGTCTCTGGGTGACAAATCTATCCCTCCAGCATGTCCTATTTATATCCGTGCTAAGGTTTAAGTCACTTGCTCTAGTGGATCTGGTAGATTTGGATTTTTTGAGGTGGAGCATGTCCATTAATTCCGGGTTGGACATGGCCTTGTATGTCAGGCACAGGTCACCTCTGAGCAGGCGGTATGCGACTGAATAGAGCTGGAGTTTCTTCAGTCTGGCAGCATATGACAGATTTTGGAGTCCCTTTATCCTTTTGGTGAGGAACTTTTGGGGTCTCTCCAATTGCTGCAGGTGTCGGGTGAGATACATCCTGAATGGGGCATTGTACTCTATCATTGGTCTGATAAGTGAAGAGTACAGGGGAACAATGACCTCACTTGATCTGGATGTGAATCCCTTCATGATCAGGTGGGCAATGTAGAAGGTCTTTCTAACCACTTTAGCAATGTGAGTTTCAAAAGAAAGGCCACTGTCAACCTGGGCCCCCAGGTCCCTGATAACCTCTTCTGTGCTTAATGGATTGCCACCTATATGGTAGCTTGGGGTTACCTTGTTTTTCCCGAAGGGTATGACTATACATTTTTTGGCATTTAACTTCAGGCCATGGCTCTGGCACCAGTTATCAGTTTCCGTGAGACCCCTCTGAAGGATATCTGTGTCCGATGTACTTTCCACTATGGCGCCCAGTTTGCAGTCATCTGCAAACTTTGTCAGCCATAGTCCTCCTATGTTTGCCTGTACTTCTGAGAAGTAGATGCCGAACAACAGGGGGCCAAGGACTGAGCCCTGTGGGACACCACTTGTGACCGGCTTGGAGTCTGACATGGCGCCAGCAACTCTAACCCTGTGGGTTCTGTCCTTTAGCCAGTTTGCAACCCATCTTGTGACATATGGGTTTACATTTAAGCTGGTAAGTTTCTCTATAATACCCGAGTGGGGTATTGTGTCAAAAGCTTTTGCAAGGTCAAGGTAGGCTGTATGGACTGCCTTTCCCTCATCAATGGCCTTGGTGACTGTTTCGAAGAAGTCGACCAAGTTCAAAAGGCATGATCTGCCTTTGACAAAGCCAAACTGGGTCGGGTCCAATGTCTGCAAGTCCCCTATTGTCTTTGTTTATGAGTTCCATTATGATACTCTCCATAGCTTTGCAGACCAGGCTTGTTAAGCTTATGGGGCGGTAATTTCCAGGGTCCGTAGAGGTACCGCCTTTGTGGATTGGGACCACAGTTGCCGTACGCCACTCCTTGGGCACGTATCCTGTGGTAAGGTTAAGATTAAACAGCTGCCTTATATGCGGGTTTAGTTCCTCGTTGAGTTCGTGTAGCACACAGCCGGAGACACCATCCGGTCCCATTGATGCTGTGTTTTTAGCTTTAGAGAGAGCAGCTTTCACCTGCGCATTAGAGATGTCTGGGAGGCTACACTCCGCTGGGATAGTTATCTCTCCTTTTGGGGGGGAGAGGGGGGTGAAGTTTGCACTGAACCTGTCTGCCAGTATGTTGGCAATGTCTGTGGGTTCAGTGATTTTTTGTATCATTTTGGACTAATTCTGCGCATATCTGGGAGTTTCCACCCAGGTTTCTAACATAGCTGAAGAAGGCCTTATGATTGTCTTTTGAATCTATTGCAATTTTTCTCTCAAATTTGGCCTTGGATGATTTTATGAGTGCTCGTATTTTTTACTAATAATGATCAAGGGTGTCTTCTCTTTTATGGATTTTGCTCTATCATGTAACAGCTTTCTCCTCTTATTGTAAAGTTTGTTTATGGCTGGGGTCCACCAGACTAGGCGTTTGCCCTTGGTGGAAAGAGTCTTGGTTTTATTAGGGATTGCCTGATCCATGCAGTCCTGGAGGTGTTCGTAGAAGGCATTTGTAAGGGCTTCCGCAGCTTGGGTTGTGGTTTCCACTGGCTCGGGGGCCTTGAAGGATACCACACCAGTCTTGAGTAGTGTGAAGTTTGCTTTAGAGAAGTTCTTCACTGTGGTCTTTTTTGTTTGGGGTGGGGGCGGGATGTGGATTTCCAGTGAGAGAAGTTTGTGATCTGATCTCACCAATGAGGGATATACTTCCGGTGTGGAGCATTTTGTCCCCATGTTTGTGATGATGAGATCTAGTATATTTTCCCCTCTTGTGGGAACAGTGACTAGTTGTTCCATGGCATTTGAATTTGTGAACTCCAGGAACCTTTGGGCTAGAAAGTTGGGGCTTGAGTAATGTTCCCAGTCTATATTCGGGTAGTTGAAGTCACCCAATATAATGGTGTTTGGAGATACATTTATACCCTCCAGTGTCTTCAGGACGGCTGTGTGGGGTTCCTGAGTTTGAGAGGGTGGCCTGTAGCATGCTACAAATTGTAGAGCAGTTTTGCCTATGGTTAATTGCACCTGGATGGTTTCCGATGCTTAGATGCGTTGCCACCAACCTGGAGGTGTGGGTATCCTTGATGAATATGGATACACCCCCTCCTTTTGTGGTGTGGTCCGGGTTTTGGGGCCAGAACGCATGATATGAGGTAAAACCTGATAGTGCCAGGGTGCTCTCAGGAGCCTTGAACCAGGTTTCAGTCACAGCACAGACATCGATGTTCTCCATACTGAGAAGGGCCTCGAGAGCGTGCATTTTGAGATTTAGACTTCTGGCATTGAGCAGCATTACCCTTAGTTTCTTCCCATTTTTGTTTTCTAGGGTGGTAGGTTTAGAATTTGAGCCTTGCCTAAAAAAGGCACTATGGGGGTGGCAATCCCTTAAGGCAAAATAACATACCCAAAACACTAGTAATAGGTGACTCTATAGTCAGGCACACTGATGTCCCACTCACTAGGCTGAACAAGGAGAAGGTTACTGTTAGCTGCCTGTCGGGTGTCAGGATCCGCCACATAATACAAGCACTCAGGTCACTTCAGAACAAGTACAAATACGACTCTGTCATTGTCCATGTTGGTGTGAATGACCTGTGCCGTACCTCCCTGGACTACATGAAAAGTGACATGGAGGAGCTCTCTGATCACGTAGCCCAGGCCGGTATGACCCTGACCCTAAGTAGCATCCTGCCCTCACTACGGTATAGAGAAAAAATTATCAATTTCAACAATTGGCTAAGCTTCTGGTGTCATTCAAAGGGGATCCAGTATCTGTCAGCCTGAGATGACATGCTCGACAAGCCATGCTGCTTTGCTAGAGATGGCTTGCACCTGTCACCCTTAGGCTTTCGAATACTGGCCAAGGCTCTTGCCACCCCCCATAGTGCTTTTTTAGGAAAGGCTCAAAAGACAAACCCACCACCGTAAATAGCACAAGTAAGAAAAAACTGAGGGTAATGTTACTCAATGCTAGAAGTCTAAACCTCAAAATGCACGCACTGGAGGCACTCCTCAGTATGGAGAAAATCGATATATGTGCAGTAACAGAAACCTAGTTTAAAACTCCAGAGAGCACCCCAGCACTACCAGGCTACAACTCATACCATACATTTCAGCCACAAAATCCAGACCGAAATACAAAAGGCGGGGGAGTATCCATATTCATCAAGGATACCCACACCTCCAGGTTAGTGGCACAGCACGATGCTTCAGAAATCATCCACGTGTAACTAACAATGGGCAAAACAGCTATTCAAATTATAGCTTGCTACAGATCACCCACCATGTCCCAGGACCCCCACTTCGCATTCCTGGAAACACTGGGAAACATAAAGGTCCTACCAAACACCCTGATATTGAGTGATTTCAATTACCAAAACATTAACTGGGAGAACTACTCAAGTACAAACTCCCTTGCCCAACATTTCCTAGAATTTACAAACTCAAACGCCCTGGATCAACTGGTCAACACCCCCACTAAGGGTGACAACATACTGGACCTGGTCATCACCAACATGGGCGACCGGTGTTCCACACCACACGTTAACCCCTCGTTGGTTAGATCTGACCATAAACTAATCACTCTGGATATCCACATTCTACCACCACCCCCGGTCAAAGAAACCACCGTAAAAAACTTTTCAAAAGCAAACTTCACGTTAAGACAGAGGTGGGAAGTTTCAAAGACCCCATACTAAATGATAACGCTATCCAAGCTGCAAAATCCTTTACTAATGCACTCTATAGGCACCTACAAGAATGCATGGATCGTGCTATCCCAAACAAAACCAAGACTCACTCCTCCAAGAAAACAAAGCCAGTCTGGTGGACCCCTGCCATAAACAAGTTATACAATAGAAGGAGGAAACTAGTACAAAAAAAGAGTAAAATCCTAAGAAGGGAAGACATCCCTGATCAGTATCAGCAAGAAACTATGTTCCCTCATAAAATCATTCAAGGCTAGCTTCGAAAGAAAAATTGCCATGGACTCCAAATATAACCACAAGGCATTCTTTAGCTATGTCAAGAATCTAAGTGGCGGGGGGGGGGGGGGGGGGGGGGCAGAGCCTGAATGGCTAACTGGTAGCAGCATTTTTTTAGAGCTCCACAAAACTAGTTCAAATAACAGGGAAATAATTAATTTCATCGAACAAAAATATCCAAATATTGTTGATAAACGTATGAACTAATAGTGTACTAACTTTGAAAGCTTTTTGTCAGTATTTTCCTGTCAAATTAATCTGGAAACTACTATAGCCACTTGGAAATGAGTAACTCAAAGAACTCGCACTCTGAAACAGCCTCGAAGAAGGAAATCCAATTGATGTCCTCTGTACTGCAGGAGCGGTCATTGAAAATGGATAATTTTAAGGACAACCTTGAAAATCTAAAAGAGAACTGCCAAAAACAAACAGATGTCTTTAAAGAATTCTTACAGCAGTAACAAACAAAAATAATGGACATTGAAACATCTCTCTCTGATATAGAAGGAAAGTTGAAGGAAGAAGAGAACCAAAGTGAATTTCTCTTACAACAAAATAACTGGTTAATCAACAAGATAGATGATTTAGAAAACAGAGAAAGGAGCAGAAATATTAGAATATTTGGTCTTCCAGAGAAAGCGGAGGGTGAGGGCATTATTTTACTTTTAAATTCCTGGTTGCCGGAATTCTTAGACCTAAAAGAAGGACTGTCAAATGGCATAGAAAGGGCTCATGGAGCCATAGGAAGACCGGTATCATCATCTCCTAATACTTCTAAATCCATTGTAATAAAGTTTTTATCATACCTTGATAAAGAACTTATACTAAAGTCAGCATGGAGTAAAGGTCCTTTAAAGTATAAACACCAAATAAGAATCGATAATGCCTATTCAACTAGAGTTCTAGGTTTAAGGAAGAAAGCATGGCCATTTGTAAAATTCCTGAAACAAAACAAAATCAAAGCTCAACTTGCATACCCTGCAAAAATCAAGATTCTTTACTGAAATGAAATGAGAACCTTCGACAACATAGATGAGGCAGCTTCTTTTATCAAGAACAATACAATTACAAAAGAAATGGACTGGTCAACATCTAACTCACTGAAAAGATCCCAAGAAAAAAATTCCTGGACTGATGTTAAGAAGAAGAAACAAAGAACCGAAATAAAAAAAATGTAACAAGTTTAAATACTCTCAAGGATTCTACTAAAAAGTGAAATATATACTAAAGGAAACTGAAACCAAAACGTATGTACATTTACTTTTTTTAGTTGTCTCAATATGCATAATATTGTTTATAATCCTTCTTTTTCTTTTTTAATACAGTGATGCTTCAACTCTACTTACTACAGGATGAGGCTGCTTGTGTCAAGTGGTTAGCACAACGACACCCATCAAATTTAAATATGTAATATTGTAGGGATTGTTTCCTTCGAAAAGCTCATTTTAATTACTTAATAGATTGTCTTGATGGGATAGAATTGAGAACGGGAGGTGGGGAGAGGAAGGAGAAGAGCAGTGAATGATCTGGGTGTCTCCGTTAAGAAATACTGACATGCAGCTCATATAGATGGTTTGTAACCATTGGGTTTCATGTTGCTACAAGATATCAAGCAATAAGCAGTAGGTATCGGTAAAAAATATAAACATAGTAGTTACATAACTGATCGGTGTTGAACACTTCATTGTTACAGTTTAAAAGCATCATCTCTCTTTTTTTTTCTTCACACGACCTGTCTGACGAGGATATGAATAAATAACGGCGGTTTACAAGAAGCCACAAGCTCATTTCACAGTCAAATACACTTGCGAGCACATGAATAGCGTCCTTGTAATCATTCAACACCACAGTAACACTAATAGCTTGCACTCACGCTCTACAAGGATACGATGATGTAAAAAAGAGAGAAAGAGGACAGAATACAGTACAGTCTTACTATAGAGAGACTAAGAAAAAGGAAAAAAATAGTATGAACACATTCAGCTTTATCGGACTACAACAATTATAAAATTCAATGTGAAAAAAGACCACTATACTAGTACATGAACTAAATCACTAAAACAGAAATATAAATAAGAACAGTTACTTTTACAGAGTGGTGAGTGGCAGGGATTCAGTGTATAAGCTGTTAGTCAAGATACCAAGAGTCTTCACGTCAATACAGCTGCACACTTCCTGTTAGTCTTAAAGTGACAAGCACCCTCTAATATAGTCCTGATAACACGCTGATTATTAATGTTCAAAACTTTCAGGAAATGGTCAGGACAATGTTTCGAATTTTATGTACAGAATGTATTTTATCTTCCAAAAGCTTCTGATTTAAAAGCTATATTTGCAGCACCTTCTTGACTGTAGCTGTTGTACTACTTATAAAAAACCCTGTGACAGATTTTAACATTGTTTTAATTAAAAATATTTACATGCCTGTGTGTGTGTATGTGGGGGGGGGTGTTGTGGGTACATGTGTGTCTTTATTAAAAAAAATAGTGCAGGACAGATGACTGACCATTAACAGATTTTTTTTTTTAGTGTATGAGGTATTTGCTAATTCCAAAATAAATGATAATTCTGCAAGATGTCACCCTTCTAGCATGTGCTTACATGAAATAGTTGGTTGACTAGCACAATGTATAATTAGATGTTAAAGACCAAACGCAATCCAGTTCTAACTGTTGTTTACTGGACAGGGATATCCTGCAATGTAATAGGCAGCAGTGTGTCATGCATACCAGTTAATGCCTGCTAGACCAATTTGTTCCTGTAATGCATATTCATTTTTTGACACAAGTATTTAAAATATATGCATCAAAGTTCTATAGTGTGTACTGGGCCGTTATACCACTTTATTGTCTCATTATGACTTTCA
The DNA here is from genome assembly GCF_019279795.1 of Protopterus annectens. NCBI lineage: Eukaryota > Metazoa > Chordata > Ceratodontiformes > Protopteridae > Protopterus > Protopterus annectens. The sequence goes on along the minus strand of NC_056733.1, from coordinate 1,084,802,833 downwards.
GTACACCTAGCATAGCACATTCAAAGGATATATGGTTAATCAGTTGAGTGGATTTAAACATCAAATTCCAGCAATTTTAAAATACTGATGGACAGTTAATCTGTAAAATGCAGTGACATGATATTTTACAACTGACAACAGATACGATTTTAACTGTCCACAGCACTGACATAGAAAAGTAGGCTACATTATGCACAGTTAGTGACAGGTATAACAGCAGTCTGCTGCCAATCATAAACATGCTGAAAATCTCTCCTAGATTGATGTTTAACTCTAACAGACTGTATTTCAAAAGGAGAATTGACTTGTATATTGTAAAGCTCTTGGATAGACTCAGAATATTTAGTTAGAATAAATATGAAGTACTTTATAATAAAAGTAATAAGACAAGGCTAAACAATAGGAAGAAATAAGTCTACACAGTTCAGGAAAACACTGTATAATAACTCTGTAAGAATTAGAGAAACATAGTCAAGTGATTTATTCTACAAATCTCAAACATGGAAATATGAGTCTATGTGTCAATCTACAAATATGTATATAAGCACAGAAATGAGCACAAAATAGTGACAATACACAAATATGTTCATCATCTACATGGCTAGATTTGACAATGTGCACATGTGCAAATACAGACATATCATTTTAACTGATTCTAGTTATGATTATATATTTTATTTAGAAACTTAATTTACTTTTTGTCATGCATAGAAACTCATTTACTGCACCATAGCTAAGCTGCACAACAAAGGAAATACTACAATGTACTTCAGTGGGCATTCTAAGTCTGATATTTTTTAATCAGTAAGCTTATCCTAAATAAAAATATAGTTGGTTTAATAGTTTATGTTGACAGAAAGTTAAAACTGTTATATTTGAATGAATAAACGAGATGGGTCTTATATAAAAAGTTTATAAAATATTTCTTTAACCTATAGTAAAATCTATGTATTAAACTTATGGATTATAAGAAAAGACAAAAGAATACTAACAATTGTAAGACTCTAATATGCATTATAAACTAGGGTTTGAAGTATAAAACCGACTAGTCAAAGAAACACTGGATATAATAAGTAATCTATGAGTTTTAAATTATCTTGAACAATAACTAGTTTACAGAGCTTACCATATGTTTGCACTAACAAAAATTATGTTTTTTTTTAATTTTTTTTTAGTAAAAAACAATATCACGACTGTGTATGTGATACAATTTCTTGATTCATGAGAAATTTACAAGCATATACCATTCAATGATTTTTTTTAATCTTAATGTATTTATGTAAAATAGATTTCATTATAATCAATATGTATTTGGATAAAATTTTATCTAACTATTAGATGATTAACTTGAACATTTGATGCATATATTACTATGTTAATAGTTCTGTCATGTACATATATAGAAAATCTATAATCACATCAGATTCAGAAATGATTCAATAGTTGATATCAGTCAGTCACTATGAATGGTTCAATTAAAATAGTATATAAAATACATGTTTGTGTCTTTGCAAATTGTTCTTTAACATAAGGGAGAGAGAGAGAAGGGGAAAAGAAGATGACATTAGAGCAATTGGATGTCAGGTTTAACTTATTTGAGATGAATATACTTAGCCATATGATTGATATGTTATTAAATGTTCATAATAAGGAATGTATTTATATATGTGTACATAGCCTACAATTACTTATGTGTTTCACTATGTATATAATATGTAGAACCATAAATATCATTCAACATACACTAGTTTATAATTTCAAAGGTCTCTAGGAATACAAGAATGGAGCATGAGGAAATCTGTCTACAAAACATGAGGGTTAATCTGGTAGATATTTTGTTTATGTCTATCAGATTAGGAATGTATATCATTCCATGTGTGATGGGGGGAAGGTTGAAAGAAAAGATTATATTAATCAAAATAATTTTACTTAAATCATTTTACACTTTTTTATTATGGCCTGAAATGAACATCAATATAAAAGTATTACAAAAGAGATTCAGTCTATTTATGATACATGAAATAAGGAGAATTTTGTTCCAAATACAATACCATAAATGCACTTGAATATTACTATAAATATTAGCAAGCATGAAACTCAACAACAAACATAGACTTAATACTACTTTCACTAAACATAAATGGTTTAAATAATCCAAAGAAAAGATCAAACCTACTAAAATATTTAAAATTAAACAAAGCACAAGTAATATTTCTTCAAGAGACTCACTTTAAAGATGATGAAAAGCATTTATGGAATCCAAATGAGTATACAACAATAGCACAATCATCATATAAAACCAAAACTAGAGGAGTTAGGATACTATGGAGAAAAAACATCATTAATCCCCAAATTCTTTATAGCTATGAAGATAAAGAGGGGCTTATAACACTTGTTATAATAAAATTCAATAATAGAATCTGGACATTAGTAAATCTTTATTGGTTCCCAGGAATAGGAAAAAGTATGACAAAGAAACATCTAGACTTTATTAGTAAATCATATAAAGGTAGCTTGATATTAGGTGGTGACTAATTGCATTCTTGATAATTCAGAGACCACCAACAAAAAAAAAATTACGTACAACTCCTATAGCAAAGCTATTCAAAAAATGAGTTGAAAATCACAATTTAATAGACACATTCAAATTTAGAGAAAGTAAGTCACTGATATTTTCGTACCAAGATCACAGATTTACAACCCAAACAAGAATAGATAAAATTTTTGTTGCACAAGACCTTGATGCAAAGATAAATAGTTTTACAATCATACCATGTTCATTATCAGATCATAGAGCAATCCTTATTAATATTCAAAATAATTAAAAAAAAATAATACAAATGACAAGAATTCCAGCATATATTACGAAACTAAAATAATTTAAACCTTGGCTACTCACACAGTTGAAATTCTTTCTAGACACTAATCTCACTAATGAAATCAGCATAGTTATGGTATGGGACGCTCTAAAAGCCTATATTTATGGTAAAATGATCACATGGTACAAAAATAAACTAAAAGAATGGGTACCAGAATTACTCAACATACAAAATCAAATCATAAAAATAAATAATAATTTAACAAATGCACTGTCTAATAAGAAGAAAATTAATGATCTGCATGAAATGTTTAATGAAATTCTAACACATAAAACTAATCTAGCACTAGAAAGATTAAAATTAAACTTATATACTGTTTCTTCTAAACATATGCATAACTTGGCGATAAAAGTTAAAGTACAATCTAAAAGAAATAACATTACTACTATTATACATGAAGGAAGGAAGAACAAGAAAGTGTCAGATATAAGTGATATATTAGATGCTTTTAAATACCATTTTACAGAACATTATAAGATGGAAGGAACTCAAACAAAAAACTTTAATTTAGATTTGAAACCCAAATTGATTAAAACAATCCCAGAAAATGTAAAATTAGAACTTCAAAAGCAAATTACTCAAAGAAATTTCAGAGAAAATCAAATAATGCAAAAATAACAAAGCTCCAGGAATGGATGGTATTATAGCTGAAATATACAAAATCTTTCCATCATCTATAATCTCAGTCTTCCAAAAAACCTTAATAGAAATACAAACACACAACACCATTCCACCATCTTGGAGATACTCATTAATTACTCCTATAATAAAAGAAAATAAAGATGCATCAAAATGCAGTTCCTATAGACCAATTTCATTACTAAACAATGATTATAAAATCTTTATGGCTATTCTAGTCAATAGAATCAAAAAATCTATGATAAAAATTATAAATGAAGATCAAACAGGATTTATACATAACAGGTGCACCTATGATAATATACAAAGAATACTAACTATTATTGACTATTTAAATAGAGAAAAACAAGAGGTCTTAACAGTTGCATTGGATATAGAGAAAGCTTTTGACTCCATAAACTAGGATTTCTTGTTCAAAATATTAGAATATTATGAGTTTCCTAGCTCCTTTATTTCATTAATAAAGAACATATATAAAAACAATTAAGCATATGTAAAATTAGGACCTTTCACCTCTGAATCAATAATATTGACAAAAGGCACAAAACAAGGTTGTCCCATGTCCCCCATATTATTTGCATTAGCCATTGAAATATTTGCCATCTCAATATGAAACAATCCTAAAATAGAGAGTATAGATTTATATAATCAATATAATTCAAAAATAATGTTATTTGCAGATGATATACTTCTTACCACATCTACTTCTAAAAATTCATTAAAAGAATTAGATATACAAGTTGATAAATTTTATTCAATTTCAGGATTACTTTTTAACAAAACGAAATCAAATTTTATGATATTGAATAAAAAATTATTTTCAAATAAATGATAATCATATAATTGGTAAACAATCTCTCATGTTAAACTATCTAGGTATAACATTAAGTACAACATTAGAAAAAATTTTAAATATAAATTACAGGGAAATCATAGACACAATAAAGTCAAATATAATAAAATGGAACAAAATATATACAACATTTGAAGATAGATTGCAAGTAATAAAAATGATATTACTTCCAAAAATCCTATATATAGCACAGGCTATTCCAGTTATACCAGACAAATATTTTTTAAAAGAAATAAATATATTATTATTAAGATTTCTTTGGCATCCTAACAAAAACAGAATAGCTTATACACACCACATTAGACCATGGAAACTAGGTGGAATCAATTTCCCGGATATTGAAACTTATATTAGAGCTTCCATTTTTAAAATAATTATAAATTGGATAGATCTGTGCTATTCTTCTAATTGGAAATCTCTCCACACTGTTATTTATTCAAATGAAAATACCATTTTAAAGACTTTAATGATAGACAATCATATTAATAAACCATGGCATATCTTAGCGCTTAGCCTTCAATATAACCTAACAAAACCTACTAATCTAAAATACTTAAATGATATGTATAATTCATTTAGAAGATTTGTAACTTCTAATACAGATATAAAGTTATGGCTAGAACATTTATATCCTTTCAATGTAACAAGAAATTTTCCAAACAAAATGCATAGGACGGTTTTCATTACTTGGGAAAAGAAACAATTAATTTGCTGGCAACAATGCTTTAATGAACATAAGGTTTTGGATAGTCAACTTGTAATAAAAATTTATAATCTCTCTACATTAGACTGGGTATTATTACAAAGCATATTACAATACTCACAAGATCTATGCAGAGTAATTAACAATTCTTCTTTTAGAGATAAACCTACACTTATAACTCATTTATATGAAATAGTATACAATAACAAAATACTAAATTCTGTTAAATTGACATCCAATATACAATTTTGGAGAATTTACACATGGAAATTTTTGCACAGATCTTTTTTTACGCCAAATAGATTAAAAAAATGTAATACTTCTAATAATGTTACATGTTGGAGATGCTTACAGACAAGGGAGCCCGCAGGATTTTTTGCAGGGGGGGTGCAAACCCAGAGCCCCACCCACATAGTTCTCCCCGCCCCCTGCCAACACAGCCCTGCCCACATCCACCCACCCCAAGCCCCGCCCACACCGCCATTCCAGTGTCCCATTACTTGGCTATTTCTCCCCATTTGCCATAGACACTGTTCAAATCTCTGTGTGCATACTGTTTTATGCTTTAGTTGTACAATGATTACAAGCAGTTGGATTTAATTTACAACTTTTATTTCAAACATTATAGCCCAAACAAGACATTTACTAAACCTAAACAAAGCAATAGTCTTACAATGAAAACAGACTTGGCATTAAAGCTTCTCTACTTTTGAAACTCACATTCAATGAAACAGCATTGAAACCCACATTCAAAGAAAATGCATCTGGCCAGTGGCAGGTTATTTACCTTTGAACTGTTTTCAAGCAATAGGCTCTTTGCACACTGTTAAGGCCATGCAAAAGATTTGATTTACCTGATTGTATTAATTATAATATGTAATATATAATTGAATTATATCCCTTGTATTATACAGCAACACTTGTTTGAGTGTCTCTGCCAAAGTAAAAGTAATCTGAATAATTCCACATTAAAGATATCTGAAACTAAAGATGTTGTTGCTAGAAAACTGTATATTTCAGTGTTTCATCTACAAATTCAGTGCCTGCTTCCGTCAAAGAATAAATTGCCTATGTTAAATTAAAAAATGGTAAGCTGGTATATTGCAATAGAAAATGGATGGGAAGCTGAAAAACAGGTTCATAGTTATTAGGCATCTCATCCAAAGGAGGACATCCTCAAGACTGCAGCATACAGATGTACATGCTGTAGGAATAGAACCTCAATCCTCTCCATTAAGATGCAAGTATTATACTTGTGGTGCTACTAACATAGCTTTAAAACTTTATACCACAATAGACATACCATTTGCTAAACAAAACAGTTGCACATTATAAATAGACTTTGCATGAGCAGCAGTAAACTTCGCTTCCCTTAAAACTTAGTTCCTTGAAAATTTACTTAATTCCACCTGCTAACTCTAACTTGGGCATTTCGCTTTCTCTCTCACAAACATACCACACAACCCTCAAGGCCTCAACCTTAGTGCAAGAAATCTGGACAAAGCCTAAAATAAATAGGGACAGATTATAAATATGGCTCTCATAAACTTAGAAAATTGCAAGAGTAACAGGACATCGAAAACTGAAATGTCTCATTATTTAGCAACTTCAATCCTTTTTAGGAGGAATATGGGGCAAAAATCTGGACATTCTGCAAAAACCTGGACAGCTGAGGGGTATGCTACCTCCCTCTTATACACACACACACCAAATAATTCTGGTCAGACTTGAATTAGTTCTGGGAAGGTTGCACTGAACGGCACTGTGCTTGATCTGAAGTGGGTGAAATCCTGGTAGCCAGTGATAACTGATCTGCAGCTCAGCAATGTGGAGCATTAAAGCATTTTTAGCAGAGCATTGTTTCATCACTACCTATTGTGTTTGTACATAAGCTGTAGCCATTTCAAATATTTGCCTTTTTTGATTACTACAGAGTACATTTACCCACCAGAGCTATTGTGTTTTGACTTCAGTGTGGAGCTTACCTAGTTGTTGCAGGGCTTGGCATTTAAGTAAGGCAGCAATGCTTATTTACCATATACCATTAAAGCCACCCAACTACAAGTGTACTAACACACAGACACTGCTATAAGACACTGGTCTCCAACAAAACGTAATGAGCTTCTGAAAATACTGTAATCCTGTCCTTTTATTACAAATACTGTCATATGCATTTCAATACCCAAGGCTTATACATTATCTAGTTATGTAAATATTCTCTGCATGGCAACAACGAAAAGGCTTTTAATGCTGGTAATTCTTTAACAATATGCTTACTAAAGCTTACTGGCATCTTACAATCTCCGACAAGCTTACCTGATGTTCATTAAACCATGGCTACTTAAACAGTGCAACAGGGCACTGTGACAGCATGCAGTTCCTGAATAATAAGAAGCATAAATCAACAGTATAAAAATCTGATAGAAAAACAGAACATTCTGCAAAATCAAGTACAGATGAAAAGCCACGTTCGTATTTGTGATCTACCTTGGATGGGGAAATACTCTGCACACTTACACTGCATAACTGCTCCTTGCCTTCCTTGGACACATCCAGAGCCACTACAATGGGGGGTGGGGTGCAATAAGTATGTCATAATTTGAAATGTCCCTGGCTAACAGTGATGGCTCTGACACTCATACCTCTCAACTTCAGAGCAAGAAATCTGGACAAAGCCATACATAGAACTAGAAGTGGGACACAGGCCCAAAACTAAGGCCAATTTTTAAATAGAACAGTAGTAGATTTTGCATTAGTACGAATTTTCTGAAGGGTATAAAATCTGAAACTCAAATGTCTGCCATTATTTTCTAACTTCAATCTTTAATGACTTGCCACTAATTTGCCAGAAAACCACAATTTTATGAAAAAACAGACCAAAATGTGATGCAAAAATACCTGTCAAAAAAGGGACACCTTTTTAATATTAACATTGTTAACTTGAGCAGCTAACAAAATAAGAGCATCTACATGCATTTCTGAAATTAAAGTAATCTACAACTCTGATCATTACAGTTATATATAATTGTAAACCCTCCGCATTTTCTTCCAAAATTGCCATTTTGGAGGAGGGATTGTTAGGGGAGAGCAACATTTTGAGCCAAAATTGGGGACAACTGAGAGGTTTGGATATTCCTAATCTACAAAGTGATTTGCAAGTACCTCTTAACCTCTTAATGCAGGAAATCTGGACAAGGCCCAAATATGTTGGGGGGAACATATAAACACTACTAAAAATTGCCCTTGTATAAACTTAAGACAGTCTTGCATTAGCAGGCATTTTTTTTCTGAAGGTTATGACGTCTGAAACTCAATGTCTGTCATTTAGTGACTTAATTCCTAAATGATTTGCTAGAAAACCACAAATTTTATGAGGAACAAACCAAAAATAAGAAGCAAATATCTATCCATTCTCCAAAGATGGACAACTGAGAGGTATAGTTCAACCGGGGCTGTCTGAATTTGCTACCCCCCTCACAAAATCATGGTCAAATGGAGCCTCCCCCCTGCAGCCATTCCAATGTCCCATTCCTTGGTTATTTTGCCCCATTTACCATAAACACTAATGTGCATACTGCTTTACTTCTGCGATGATTTAGGATTTCATTTGAAAGTTTTATTTTGCATTTTACAGCACAAACCCTAATACATATCTGTTAAACAAAGCAATGCAGTCTCACAATGAAAATAGACTAACATTAAAACTTCTCTGCCCTTGAAACTCACATGCATTGAAACAGCATTGAAACCCACATTCAAAGAAAATACATTTTGCCAGTGGCAGATAAACTCTGGGCTGTCTTCAAAATCATAGGCCCCTCGAACATAACATACACATGCTCTTTGATACACCTTCCTGACTGTATTACATTATATTCCTTGTACAATACAGTACAGTTGTTAGAGGGCATTTTAAATTTGTTTTGAACATTTTTCCAGTAAACAATGAAACAAAATGCATAAGCTAGTAATATCGCAATAGGGAATGGATAGCAAACTGATAACAGGTTCATAGTTATTAGGTATCTTTGCCAAAGAACTGCAGCATCCACCCCCTTTACAACACAGTACAGTATCAGCAATGCATCTACCTACTGTGGGAGTAGAACCCACAGCCTTCAGCATCAAAAGTAAGTATACTATCCTGTTGTGCTATTAACAGTATGAATAAGCAGCACTAAACTTTTGCTCCCCTGCAGCTCTCGGCTCCTTGTAAAATCTACTCGACACTCAGCTGTATCTCTGAACGTTGCAGCACAAGAAATCTGGAAAAAGCCAACATTTATAGGGGGGGGGGCAAAAACCAGGGACACACTTTAAACATTGCTTGTATAATGTTGGAAAGTTGCTAGAATAAAATGCTGCATTACCACCATACATTTCACTGCCACGTCTTGAACCCAGGGGACCCTGTACAAAACAGTCAGAGCAACATACCACTACGCCAAATCAGCTGTTTTGTGAAAGAGGAAGACTGAAACTTAAATGGCTATCATTTAGTGAATTCAGTTCTCACCATAGCACAGCTGTCAACCTCTTAGCACAAAATACCTGAACAAAGCCAACAATGGGTGAATACAACCCCCAAACATTCAGTGAATTCAGTTCTCACCATAACTCTCAACCTCTTAGCAAAATACACCCAGACAAAACCAGTAATGGGGGAATATAGCTCTCAACCTTAGCACAAAACCTGGATGAAGCCAATAATGGGGGAATACAGTCCCAAAGACAGGGACACATTTCAAATATCCATCTTGTACACTTAGAAGAAAATTGCTAAAATAAAAGCTTTTGTTACCATGCACTTTCTGAAGAATATGTAGTCTGATATTGAAATGAGTGTCCATTTTTTTAACATTTGTTAGCCAGGAAAGTCTGACTTGGAAAAAAAGCTAATTTTTAGCAGAGGCCCAGGGAGAAACACTCCAGACAGCCAAGAATCAAACCAGAGAACATGTAGCTTTCAGGCAACAAGGACACATACAGAAACCACAGATTTTATGAGGAACAGAAAAAGTATGAGGGAAAAACCTGCAACATTTTTACAAATGGTGGTGGGTAGGGAATTCAGACTTTTGCCACTTGGGCCCAAGGTATAGGGTTCAAGCCTTATTCTCTACCCACCACCATGTAACACCTGGGGCATTTTACACACACACACACACACACACACACACACACACACACACACACACACACACACACACACACACAATGTTAATCCATCTTGCAATGCAACTTTTCTTCCTTTTGTCTTTCTGCAGCTTTGCTCCAGCTTCTGGATTCATTAAGCATAAGTGCATTTAATTCAGTGTTACTGCATGTCTGTATGTACTTAGATACAACTTTCAGAATGCCTTATATTAAATACCAACTGTTTACTTCAGCTGCATTTTCAAATTTCTTTTGTTGGGTAAGCTGGGTCACTTCATTATTGTGATTGAGTTTATGTACAGTTCTTGACTTTGTTTCCAGTCTCTTAGAGTTGTACCTTAAGTAACTTACTCTAAGCTTGCACATTCCAACAGTTTAGTTTTAGATCATGCAGAGCACTGTTAACATTAAGTTCCTGTCGCAGTTCTTCATTTTCACTCTGTAAATACGTAATACCAACCAGAGTCTGAAATGGACTATTTTCTTTTTCAGGTTCCAACACTGGGTCATGTCACTCTTTTCTCAATTTATACATTGCTCTTTTTCTAACAACTTTAAATATTTTTTTTCTTTTTGTCTGGTGTGTCACTTAACCTAGAATTCAGGTTTACTCTTATGTTACTCTGATTCAATTTGTACAAAAATGGTTCAGGCAGTCTTGGTGGAGTTAAAATTTTCTGATGGCAAAGTCAGCCAATAACTTTTAAAACTGCCACTTTATTATTTTCAGAAACCATCTATTCCAAATTAGGTATTCATCCTCTTAACTCCTCCCAACTGACTTGGCATTTTCTTACCCTTAAATAAGGTTTCACTTTGCAGTGTTGTAACACTTCACTGTAAAACAGCCATTTGATTCTACTATAAAAATATGCTGATATAAGGTGTTCTCATTTTGCTGTACCATACACTATCTGTGACCAGACCAGTTAGTCAGTACCACTTTACTGTGGTATGTGCTATGTTGCTGTATCAAAGCAGCACCTAACATCTATTTTCCTTCAATGACAACAGCACATATACCACATACAGAGTCATGCTTCTTATCTATCTTGCTTTTCATGTTTCAGTAAAGGCAATTCACAATCAATTTCACCAGGTTTGCACACAACTAACTTTCTTGCTGTGTATCATGACAAACCCTTTTTATTGTCACAGGGTTTGATGTTTAGTGGCAGCATCTTACAAACATAGTTTCACAGACTGTTACCAGAAAGTTTTGATATAATACACAGTCTAATCAAATGGCAATAAATAAAGTCCTTTTCCAAGCAACCCTTTAATGGACATGAAGACTCACTTTACTGCTATAGCAAGTCTTCACACAGGCATGGGTCAGTATTTCTTGAAGGTACAAAAGTTTTGCACTACTTACAGTTCACTGCCCAGGAAGACTCGCTTTTTATTTATGCTTCTCATGCATTTTGACAGAGATTTTTGCTATTGTTTACTAAACAGAAGCAGACAGAGGTATAGACAGCACTTGTAAAGAATTTCAACCCACTGCACATTTTTATTTTATTTTTCCCCCCACAATCCAGCAAGCTTGCTTACAGACACACACACACACACACACACTACTCACTCTGAAAGTGTCCCATCTTCCATCCGTTTCCTCCCGCTTGCAAATCCATCCGCTTCAGGTCCCATCTTCCATCCGTTTCCTCCCGCTTGCAAATCCATCCGCTTCAGGTCCCATCTTTCATCCGTTTCCTCCCGCTTGCAAATCCGTCCGTTTCAGTTCCCGCCTGAATCTTCCCGCTTGCGAAACCGAAACGTCCGTGTGAGTTCCCGCTCGCAAACTTGTAAATATGAGCGAGAGGCTCAGAGCGATGATGTCAGCGCGCCTGCGACTGGACTGTCAGCACAGACTTCTTCTTAAAGAAGAACACACTAAAAAAAAAAAAAACTTTTTTTTTTAAATTACAGCATTAACTAGTCAGCCGATTCCAGGGGGGGTGCAAGTGCACCCCCTTGCACCTGCCTGCGGGCGCCCTTGCTTACAGAGTTGTAAAGCAGATTGGATACATGTATTTCATGACTGTATTAAAGTTAAAACATTTTGAGAAGATGTCAGCAATTTCTTTAAAATTCCTTGTAGTGGACAGTTTAAAAAATGTAGAAAATTCATTTAATCCAGAAGATGACTTGGGGTGGCTGGCATATAGCTGGCAGGTTAGACTCAATGCTTGCTACCTCCCTGACCTGAACAATAGAGAAGATTTTATTATGTATCTGAAATGCAAAGGGTTAAAACACTAGTATGTGGTCATGTGATTTTTAAAGTATTTAAATGTGTGTTTTTGAATGTTCGCTTCCAGTCTGAAGAAGTCTTATTACAGATGAAGGCGCTTACTGGAATTATTTACTATGGAATTGTCCTTGGATTTTATTAAAGCAGCTTGATTTCCTTTGGTTTGTTTTTTTTTTTTTGACAAAGCATAAAGATGCTGGAACACAGGTCACGTAATTGTAAAACTTGTACTTCACTAGCACAAGGCATAAAGATGCTGGACCACAGAGGTGGCATAAAGATGCTGGACCACAGAGGTTAGGGTAACTGTAAAACTTAGGCTGCTCCAGTAAAAGACATTACATCACCTCTGCATTCCACCATCTTTGTGTTTTGTGGTTTGGTTGCTTATTTTTACTGTAAAGAAGTAAAGCAAACAGTAATTTATTTATTTTTATTCAAGAAGCCCCGTTTCAGCACGATTCTTCAGTGAAGAGTATTAGAGAGTGAGAAATACCTGACTGGGCCAAAATAAAATTTAACTGGCACTTACCATGGATAACATTCCCTCAAAAGTTGTCATTCCACAAGGACTGAGTTCCAATTCTTATTAGAGAAAAATTTGAGAGTAATTAAGAAAGGATGTTATGCACTTTAGTCTGCAATCTGAGCTTTAACCTGAACTTGCTACCAGTGAAATGCAGACTTGGTGATGGATTTCAATGAGCACTGTTACAAAGCCACTGGCACCAGTGACATAACTTTTAATACATGCATGTCAACACAAGATGGCTGAACAGCATGGTCATGCGCTTGCATTGTTCAACAAATTACTCAAAGAAATATCTTAATTACGAAATCAGCTCCCAGCATTATACACTTTAATGCCAAACATGTTAACTGCTAAGTGACACTATATTTTGTGGATTATTGCATCAGATCATTTTCTTACTAAAATACCCCCCCAAAAGACTGCTCTCAATTCAAATAATAATTACTACAGCAAGACAGCAGTAAATTAGAGCTAATGTAAGAAATGAAAGTTATGAAGTCTGATCTAAATCATCATTTAGAGATTTAGAGCTAGGATCTCTTGGCTATCTATTTTCTAACAGGTTTGAAATTTTGACGTCTGCATGCTTTCTCTGACAGGCTGGCATGTCTGACAGATGTTTGGGATTTAAACTGGGTGCTTCCTGCTTCCAAATATGGAACTATATAGCATCTGGATATGACTCAACAACAATGCATTTATGGGGATGGCTTCCCAAGCCACGACAAACCACACAAGAAAAACACGGGTAGAGGATCTAGGAAAAAAAACATTCTAAAGTACTCAAAAAGGGCATATTCCAGCGGAGTGAGTAACAAAGCTGCTGTCCAGGAATGGCAGCAAATTTGATCTAAGGTCATCCTGATGAGTGAGGGGCTAGGTTGAAGTATTAGGTATATGGCCAGTCTCGGGATCAGAGTCGTAACTGAAAACCCACAGGTTGAATCCAGATGGAAAAGACAACATTAGATCTAAAGTTATCAGAAGTTAGGTAAAAAGAACACGTACACAAGTATTAAAAATTTCTATTGCACAGCAGTCTGAAGATAACTTATTCACAGTGCAGTTAAAGTACGACAAGCTATTACCAGCTTAGGAATTAAAAGTCCACTTGTATCTGAATGTTGATTTTTTTTTCTGTTCCTAATGTCTGCTGATCATCTAAACTCCCACTGCCCATTTGTTTACTATGACAGGGGTGAGAACCGGTCATAACATACCCATCATTCAAGAAGCCATGAGAGTTTTTTTTTTTTTCTCTGACTCTAAACCTTTCCCTATGGCTGACATGCGCACACAAAAATGCAAGGGCCTCTTTTTCCTTCCCCTGCAACTATGTTCTTCTCCGCATTTATCAAATGAAGATCACCTCACAGATACGGCTTGGAAGAGCCAAATGTATGCCCCTGGGGCATAAAACTGCATCTCGCCAGCTAGGGCTGGCCCTGTACTGTTCTGAACCACCTGGCATTCATGTCCATCCTTCCATACCGTCTCCTTCAGTGCCTAGCTCACTAGTTAATTCTGCATAATCTGGATCAGAGCTTTACCCCTCTTTGCCATTCAGTTTGGGTTGCCATCATTTCAAGTTTCTAAAATGGGACATTTGTTATGGAATCATAAGAGTTTGCAGGATAATCCACACTCAAAACCAATGTAATGGATTGGACTTCACTTTTTTTTGCCAAAACAAAAAGCTCAATCTTGTAGAATTTGAGTTGTTTCTACTGATGCTTGTAATATTAAAGTGTTTCAGCTACAAATAAATTGTTACAAGCAACCCTTACGGAAAATTGTGAAAGCTTTTTTTGTCCTAAAAACTTAGGAAATTTGCCAGTTTTTATGGCCCCTTCCCCACAACTGCTCAAAAAGGGACTGTCCTGCATAAATGGGGACAGGTGGCAACCCTACACATAGCAAACTATCTCAATGTTGACTTTAGACAAAAGTGAGCATCAAAAAGTGGTAGAACAAAATGGAACCTCCAGAAATAAACAGATGGAAAACACTACTCTTTAAACACTCTCTTACAGAAACACCTACATCTGACACAGCTAATAAAATGAAAAGTCTGAAGCTCTATGGCAAAATTAAATTTGTACACAGAAGTGTGTGTGTGTGTGTGTGTGTGTGTGTGGAGGGGGGGCAACATAACTAACACTCAACATAGAGTTGATAAAGCTTAAGATAACTAGTATTGTACAACCCTACTCATTTGGACTTTTTTTTGTTACTAAGAACATATTAACTTTAAATATAATTTTGTGAGTGCTGTTTGAAATCAATAAAATGTTTACAAAAACACAGCCTGAAGCTCAAGTCTACATTGCGTAACATACTATTGTAATTTCTACAGTTTTCAAACTTCATCCTTGGCATTCTTGTTGCAGTTCTCCACACCATGTTACATGTGTATCAGCTGTAGTTACACATATTCCAGCAAAGCTTTTTTACATCCTGTCCATGACTCAGAGAGACAGAAAGAGAAAGGAGCAGGCTGACAGACAGACACACATGAATGCCAGAAGGCAGCATACCTCAGCTTTCTGTTCCATTATAGAAAATATCCGTTCAATTCCAATACTGACACCAACACAGGGGACCTTGCGACCTTTAGGATCAAACATTCCCACTAGTCCATCATATCTTCCACCTCCAGCAACACTACCAACACCAACAGACTCCTCCGACTGGTCCTTTTGTTGAGGCTGAATCTCATTTGGATTCTGCAGCAAAACTGCTTCACATATCATTCCAGTGTAATAATCTAAACCACG